>NW_026705073.1:0-50001 GCF_029867415.1 Vicia villosa
TATCAGAATCCTGTGAGAACATCACCCATGCAACTAACTAAGATGTTGAATGGAAGGTTATGGTCCACTCCTTCTTCAGGAAGGTCTTCGTCTCAAAAACTCAGGTTAGTTCCTGCGGAGATGTTGGCAATGATGTTGTTGAATTGCCCCACGGTAACACTTGGTTCTACAAAAGCTTGTTCCAAAACTTTCTGTAGAGCTTCCCTATGAACCTTAGAACTCAATAGTAGGGAGAGAACAGATATCCTAGACGGAGTATGTAGCAGCTGGTCTACAATGTTGTATTCACTCCTCTGGATTAATTTCAAGATCTCATCATTTTCTTTCGCTTGAACAACATTGTTCAGATGATTGTCTTGCTTATGTGGTGCTTCTTCCGAAGGTTTCTCCATATTTTCTGTTGTTCTGTTGAAGACTCGTCCACTTCTAGTGACTCGACTAACATCAGCAATGTTGACAACAGACGGTAATGGTATTTCCTTACCATTCTCAATGAATGTAGCGTTGTACTTGTATGGTATAGCCTTGCAAGACTGATACGGTACAGGACCTGGTAAGTAGATGACTAATGGAGCAACTGCTGTCTTCCTGCTGTCATACTTAACTTGCATTGGTTCAACTTAATTAATCTAAGGAGATACGGTAAAGACTTCGTCATCTTCTCTATTGGCAAGAACTGTAATGGTATTTTCATCCATTAATTTCTGAATGTCGTTGCAAACGCGCAAACATCCTTGTGAATTTCTCCGACAGATTCTGCATCTAATGTAAGGATGGAAATCCGTTCCAAAGTAGGCAAGTCCATTTAAAGTCTTATGGAACCTGACTACCGATCCTTCGAGATCTTCAACTCTGTAGATCTTGTATTCTCCTGGACATCCTTGAACCATGTTGACGTCGTATTCTGTTTTGACTCGGATGTGTTGAATCCATCCTAAGTCCATTTGTTCTTGTAATGCAGCTTGAACTACAACACATCCTTGATTATTCTTTGGACAAATTTCACATGTGAAGTAGTTGTGAGGTGGTACATGGCCGTACCCAGCTTGTCTAGCGTGCATTTTGACGAGATTTTCCCCTATCTGACGAATGTCGTAGATTTGAATGACGTTGGGGTGTTGATCTATCAGATTTACTGAAGCTTCTTTGTGCTGCGGCAAAGGATTTGCTTGAACATTGGGATTAGTATCTTTGAAGGATAGCATTCTGCTCTTCACTAATCTTTTGACGTCGACCTTGAAAGGGAAATAGTTCTCAATGTTGTGACCTAGTGCCCCCTGATGAAAGGGATAAAATTTGTCTGCCTTAAACCATGGTGAAGAATCATTTGTCGGATTTGGAGGACTCCTTGTCTGAATGAGTCCTTTTGCCAGTAGTGTTGGAAACAATTCTGCATACAGCATTGGTACAGGGTCAAAGGCAGGATACCTTGGTACCCGATTGTTATAATTTGGAGGCCGAACCTGTTGCTGAGGTTGCTGCGACCTTTGATGAAATGGTTGTTGCGAAACCTGAGGTTGATAAGCTGGCGCTGAGTTAAAAACCGGAGTTATTGTAGCAACTTGAGGTGGAAACTTCTTTCTTGCTTTGTGCAAGACGTTGCTGACATCTTGATCCTTTTTCTTCTGGAAAGAACTTCCATACTTCCTAGGAACAATAGAAGATTCTGGTTCTTTGTTCAAGCGTCCTTCTCGAACTGCTTCTTCTAAACGTATGCCCATGTTTACCATCTCGGTAAAGTCATTAGGTGCACTGGCGACCATTCGTCCGTAGTAGAATGGACTCAAAGTCTTGAGATAGATTTTTGTCATTTCTTTCTCTTCAAATGGTGGACAAATTTAAGCAGCAACTTCATGCCATCTCTGAGCGTATTCCTTGAAGCTTTCTCTATCCTTTTGAGTCATGGCCCGGAGTTGGTCTCTGTCGGGAGCCATATCCAGATTGTACTTATACTGTTTGACGAAGGCCTCTCCGAGGTCTCGAAAAGTACGAATCTCTGAACTGTCCAAGGTCATGTACCATTTAAGTGCAGCACCAGTCAGGCTGTCTTGAAAATAATGGATGAGTAATTGTTGATTATCAGTCTGAGTTGACATCCTTCGAGCGTACATCACTAGGTGACTTTGTGGGCATTTATTCCCTTTGTACTTCTCGAAATCTGGTACTTTGAATTTGTGAGGAATCTTAACATTTGGAACCAGAAAGAGGTCTGCAGCATTCTTTCCAAATAGATCTTGTCCTCGGAGAGTCTTGAGTTCCTTCTGCATTTGCAGAAACTGTTCCTGGAACTCGTCCAATCTTTCATACACGCCAGCGTCCTCACTAGGAGCGTGATGATATACTTGTCCGCCCGGTGGAGGAAAAGTATGCATAATCGGCTGTGGAGAAGCCATGACAGCAGATCTTGGTATCTCAGCGTTCTGTTGCGCATAACCCATTGTCGTTGCTCTTGGAACTTCAATTTCCAGAGGTCTGTAACCCTCTGGTGGATGCATCTCCATTGTAACTCTTGGAACTTCAGAAACTGGGGGTATGTACCCATCTGGAATAAAATTATATGGCTTGCCCCAAGGTCGGTTGGGTGGCATGGTATACTGAGGAATAGGAGTAGAAGCAATCTCGGAAACCACAGTCCTTTGTGGTTCTTCTGGCGTTGGTCGACTCTGTGCAACCACCAGGGCTTCTACCATAACGTTGAGCCTCTCAACAGATTCTTTGAGAGAAGTAACCTCTTCTCTGAGTTCTCCATTCTCTTGTTCTAAGTCTTCCATTCTTTTCTTGCGACTTGAACGAGTTTTGTATGAATGAGACAACTTGAATGCCCTTATTCACCTCCTTCTCCTCCTCTCTTTCTGGAGAAAGGAAAGTGACGATTAGATCCGCGACAAATCTCGTGTCAGTGCGTACGACTAAAGCGATGCATGATGTGCAATTAAGTTAATATTTTTTCAAGGAAACACCATAATTACGTTAAGAAACATCAAACTTTTTATTAATTAAGCGAAAACGCCGGTTTTTTACACACTTTGAAAAGGAAAATACAGAGAAACAGAGAGAAAGGACTCTAAAACTTTGACGGAGAGCCGACTTCACGTTCTAACATCTTCTTCTGTTTCTTGAGCTGAGCGTTCTCTGACGTGAGCTGATCGATGATCCAGGAAGCAGGAGGGATATGATGAGAAAGTGACGATTGTGTCACTTGTCGATCAAGTACTTCAAGTAACTCATCCTTCCTTCTTAGGATGTTCTGAATCTCAACATTTTCTGTGTTGACAATACGATACTTATTTTTCCAAGCATTCCTTTCTTCACACACTTTGGTTAATGCCGCTTGTAGTTTTTCAACATCGGTGGAGAAAAGGAAGATTGGTCCCCTTAGGGGAATAGGTTCTTGACGCTGATATGGCATCCTGAGCTTGAATGCTCTGTGTTAGAATCCCAATTGTGTATATTTTGTATATAAATTTTGTGGTATTTCTTAAACTCTTGTGCCAAATTTGATTGCCTTTTGATATATTAGTATGTAAATAAATAAATTTGTGTTTATTTTCTATTTAAGTTAGTTTATTAACTTTTGTAATGTGTTCTATAGGTTTTAGCAATTTTTGGCAAGATGGAATGAAAAGAAATGATCATCAAGTGCAACATAATCGAGGTGTTGTTCAAAAGAAACCGGGGCTTATTGAATTAGGGACAAATGATGCGATTCTTGCGCAAAATAAGCTTCTTTCTCAACAAGTGGAGGAGCTTACAAAGCAAATGGCAAGGTTACCTCAACAACTCAAAGAGCTACAAGATCCTAACAAGAATAAACAAGTTGCTTTGTGTGAGCTTTGTAGTGGAGACCACCCTACCGGATATTGTCCACCGGTGAATGAAGTAAATTACATGGCAAATCAAAATCAAGGAGGCTATCAACAAAGACAAGCTCCTTACCAAAATCAAGGTGGATATCAACAACGGCCAAATGCACCACAATATGGTCAAGGGTGGAGGCAAGACAATTATCAACAAAGACAAAGTCCTTATCAACAACAACCACCTTCTCAAGACAAGCCTTCAAAGTTGGAGGAGACTCTAAATCAATTCATGCAAGCATCAATGGCGAATCAAAAGAGTAATGAAGCGGCAATAAAGAATTTAGAGACTCAAGTCGGCCAACTTGCGAAACAACTAGCCGAGAAGCAAACCGGACCATCATTTACGGCAAACACTCAAACCAATCCTAAGGAGCATTGCAAAGCGGTTGTAACTAGGAGTGGAAGAGTGCTAGAAAGTGAAGTGGAGAAAGTGGTTGATGAGGAGGAAGTTAGGGTAGAAAAGGAGAAAGAAGTAGGAAGTGAAGTAGAACCAAAGAAAGATAATGGAGTTTTAGTTGAAAATGAGAGTGAAGAAAAAAGTGAGGTAGAAAAAGAAAAAAATAGAGAAAAAAAAAGAAGAAAAGAGAAGTCTTGATTCACTTGAAACTTTATTTGGTAAACACTTAACCCAATAGTACTTGAACCTTGAAGAGAAAGCAGCCCAGTTCGTAAGAAATGACAACAATGCCAGAAATTCTGAAATGAAGACTTGCATTCTTCAGTTACTTTATGCTAGTCCCTTTGCAGGTCTTGATCATGAGGACCCATATACACACTTGACAAAGTTTTATGAAATTGCCGGAGCAGTCGGAGCCCCTGAAAGAGAGGAAGAGCATGTGTTTAAGAGATTATTCCCTCACTCATTGATTGGCAAAGCAAAGGATTGGTATCTAGACCAACCCACTCAAACCATGACAAATTGGAATGAGTTAGAAGAAAAGTTTCTTGATAGGTTCTTCCCGAAAAATGTGAATCTGAGTGAGTTCATCAAATCCATGACTAGGACACTTTCTCAACATTGACTTATACCTTTCCCCTGCCTCATTGAGAGTTTCATTCACACCTTGAGAGAACACTGAAATTGCTGTTTTTGCTTCAAGCAACCGTGACTGAGGGAAGAACCTATCAAGAAACTTTTCTTCTAACTCATTCCAATTTGTCATGGTTTGAGTGGGTTGGTCTAGATACCAATCCTTTGCTTTGCCAATCAATGAGTGAGGGAATAATCTCTTAAACACCTGCTCTTCCTCTCTATCAGGGGCTCCGACTGCTCCGGCAATTTCATAAAACTTTGTCAAGTGTGTATATGGGTCCTCATGATCAAGACCTGCAAAGGGACTAGCATAAAGTAACTGAAGAATGCCAGTCTTCATTTCAGAATTTCTGGCATTGTTGTCATTTCTTGCAAACTGGGCTGCTCTTCTCGGACTGTTAGCACATGGTGGTCTAGGATTTGGTGGTGGTGATGGATCGCCTTGCCCCACCATCTCTTCTTCTATAACTTGTCGTGTTGATGAAGTAGTTGCTTCTTGGGCTTGTCTTCATTCTTTGGCTAATTTCCTTCTTCTCCTGGTTTTACTGTTCAGTCTCCTTGCGGTTCTTTCAATTTCTGGATAAAAAAGAAGCTGATCTGCTGGTACACTCCCACACATAAACCAGAGCTGAAACACTAACCAAAAAGTGAGGCAAGCCTATATAATATTAATAATAATTATACTCAAAACACACAGAAACTATTGCTATGCTTATAATATCTTAACGCCACTCCCCGACTGTGGTGGTCGTTTTCTTTACCTCCCCGTTTCACTTGGGAGGACGGCACGCTAAACCCTTCACGCGAAATTTGGAAGGAGAATGCGCCCGTGGTGGGATGAATTTTATTTCAGTTCTTCCTACGATATCACACGAACTTTCTTATTTGTCCTACGAGTAGGAAAGGGGAAAAAAGATCTCAACTAAACCCTAGGAGTTTGCTAAGTGTGGGGATTTCACCTAGACTAGAAATTCTGGAGTCCGGGGGGTCGGTTATACATAGGGAAGTGTTTAAACACCCTACATATCTGTAGTAATCTACAGGAACCTTCTCTGAGTCATTGTGATTGTGTTTGCTGCTAATGATTGGGAAAGTTTCTCCTTTGTGTTAGGAGAAGGAATTGATTTGATTTGAAAAGACAGACAGACAGACAGACTGACTATTTTTGGTATTTTATTAGCTCGCTGAGATTCCTTGTGAACCTCATGCCTACATATCCCTAGTGGAAGTCAGAGCTTAATGTAGTTCGGGGAACTAACTAGGGAAATTAAATGTTTTTGGTGCCTTGCTTGAAGCTCAAGGTTGAAGCTTGAATTAAATCTCTGTTTACAGTAAAGAGACATGAAGTCATCTTTATAGAGAGGTATTTGTACTATTCTACCACAAACATTTAAAAGTGACAGAAAAGCTAAAAAAATGATGTTTCATTAAGAGGGGAGTCTACTTGGTTGATCAAGTATGACAGCCATCGTGCCTCTAAAATGAAAGAAAGATGCTCGTCCAAATTAGGGAAAGTGTACAAGTCTGGGGATGTGCCAGAGCATGTCTTTCAGAGTCCTAAATGGGAGACTTTGATTGAAATTGAAATTGAAATGTTTGTTTGTTTGAATGTGGTAGAGTAGTAAAAATATCTCTCTATAGAGATAAGCTATGTCTATCTACTGTATAAAAGATTTGAATTTAGCTGGCTTGTATGAGGCCCAAGCTTGAGGCTTTTGATTGATTAATTAATTATTATTGACTTTGGGAGATGGCTCCACTGGGGATTAATTGCAGGGTATTTTTGTGTACTGTACGAAGCCCAGAATTGAGGCTGACTCTGTTTATTTGATGGATTTTTATTTGGTGTGCCTTGTACAAAGCCCAGAATTGAGGCTGACTCTACTTAGGGAGACTATATTTGTGTGCCTTGTACAAAGCCCAAGGTTGTGGCTGACTGCTGAGGATAATTGAATTTTTGAGACTATGAATGACTCTATTTTGTGTGCCTTGTATAAAGCCCAAGGTTGTGGCTAACTCTAACTAGGGAGACTATATTTGTGTGCCTTGTACAAAGCCCAGAATTGAGGCTGACTCTACTTAGGGAGACTATATTTGTGTGCCTTGTACAAAGCCCAAGGTTGTGGCTGACTGCTGAGGATAATTGAATTTTTGAGACTATGAATGACTCTATTTTGTGTGCCTTGTACAAAGCCCAGAATTGAGGCTGACTCTACTTAGGGAGACTATATTTGTGTGCCTTGTACAAAGCCCAAGGTTGTGGCTGACTGCTGAGGATAATTGAATTTTTGAGACTATGAATGACTCTATTTTGTGTGCCTTGTATAAAGCCCAAGGTTGTGGCTGACTGCTGAGGTAAGATGCCATTTGACGGCTGTAGAGAAACTTCAAAGGTTTGTTTCCTCGTCAAACTTCTTATCAGCGCTTGGAGATAAGATGCCATTTGACGGCTGTAGAGAAACTTCAAAGGTTTGTTTCCTCGTCAAACTTCTTACCAGCGCTTGGAGGTAAGATGCCATTTGACGGCTGTAGAGAAACTTCAAAGGTTTGTTTCCTCGTCAAACTTCTTATCAGCGCTTGGAGATAAGATGCCATTTGACGGCTGTAGAGAAACTTCAAAGGTTTGTTTCCTCGTCAAACTTCTTATCAGCGCTTGGAGATAAGATGCCATTTGACGGCTGTAGAGAAACTTCAAAGGTTTGTTTCCTCGTCAAACTTCTTACCAGCGCTTGGAGGTAAGATGCCATTTGACGGCTGTAAAGAAACTTCACCATCTTCCCTTTTGACTTGACGTCTTTGAAAGAATGTCATATGGCCTCATGATCTTTTGAGGGGCTAATGACTTTGTTTGAAGGCGGACGAACTATTTTCGGGGTGAAAACTGCCATTCGTCAACTGATGCCTGGGGAATCAACGAACTGTTTTCCTAAGAGGAAAACTGCCATTCATCGACTCTGTGGGGAGTTAAACATCCCAGAAACAGACAAACTGTTCGAAGAAACTGCCATTTGTCGATCTCTTGAGTATTTAACAGACAAACTGTCTTTTCTTGGGAAAAGACTGTTATTTGCCAATTGCTAGGGGAGCAAACTGTCTTCTACTGGGAGAGACTGCCATTTGTTGACCCTGTTATGAAAGAAAGTGAGCAAACTGTCTTCTGTTGAAAGAGACTGCCATTTGCTGACTTTGTTATGATAGAAAGTGAGCAAACTGTCTTCTGCTGAAAGAGACTGCCATTTGCTGACTTTGTTGGGGAATCTGAACTATCTTCTGGACGAAGACTATCATTCGCTGACTCCGCTGGGGAATCATTTGTCGATCTGCTGGGAGATTCTGAATTTTTCTTTGACAAGAAGTGGCACCTCTTGACCCTGCTGGGGAAATACCAAACCTGTAGGGAATTCCAAAATGTGAAGCAGACTATCTTATCTGAAGAAGACTGTCGAATGTTGCTCTGCAGGAGATTCTCGGCTGAGGAATTCCAAAAGTGAACAAACTATCTCTTTGAGGGAGACTACCATTTGTTGACTTGCTTGAGGAGATCCTTGTGTATGAACTGTTGTTTCGAAGGAAAAAGTTTCTCCGGAACTTGCAGGGGAAACTTGAGTTCATGCCTAAATGACTCAGGCATTCACAGGATCAAAGCCTGACTCGACTATGCAGTTATGATGTAATGTATGCATGAATATTATGACAATGATAAAATGTAAAGTGAATGTGAATGGAATTGTCGCAGATGTAAAATCCTAAGATACGACTTGAATTCTTGTTGATCAGAAGATGTCCTCTTCTTGTAGTTCGAACTCTGTTGGGAATACCTGGTTATCAGTTGTCCGCTGTCCGAAGTGAGTAATATGAATTGAAGTAAAGATCCGTCATCGAGAGATGTTCGCAAAGCGACCTCATGGGGAAATCTTGGTTCCCGGAGTCTCAACCGTTCCTGGAGCAACTGTTTGCATTCTTCCTATTGTTTGTAAACCTTAGAAAGAAATTTCACCTTTATTTTTGCAAGTAAATTCATTTTATTTTATGAAAACATTTGTTTCAAGAAATTGACTGTTTAAACTTAAAATTCATTCCAAGAAACTGAATAAGACTAGATTGCAAAGGAAAAGCACAAGGCTCAAATTATTATATATGGAATGGTAATCAGCCAAATGCTTGATTCCATGGAGTATTTACAAAGTTGGAAATTGGTAATTTTCGGGAAAAGGGCTACGATGAAACGTGACGACCGTTATCTTTCCCTTCCACTCCGAGTTGCGCTGTATTCGTGCTTCGTAGAAGATGACCTACTGCTGATGAATACTCCGCTATGGATTTTGAATGATCAAGTTTGTCCTGAACACAGTTACTTGCCATATATCCCTAACTTTTGCGTAAACTACCCCTTTCGGGTTTTAAGTCTACCGGGATTGATTAATATATATTTTTTTTATGTCTCTAATTTTTGCCTGAATCGCCCTTTCGGGTTTTCGATTCACTGAGACGCTCTTTTTTGCCTAAGTCGCTCTTTGCGAGTTTTCAACTTAGCGAGCTGTTCTTTTGTTTATTTAGGCGAAGTATTTCTTGACTGCGTCGACGTTCACAGGACGGGTGAATTCTTCTCCATCCATAGTCGTGAGTATTAAGGCTCCTCCTGAGAAAGCTCTCTTGACCACGTAGGGGCCGTCATAATTGGGAGTCCATTTCCCTCTCGAATCTGTGAGAAAAGATTGAATCTTTTTTAGTACAAGGTCGCCTTCTTTGATTTTGCGAGGTCGAACCTTTTTGTCGAAAGCTTTCTTCATTCTTTGTTGATATAGCTGTCCGTGGCATAAAGCTGTCATGCGCTTTTCTTCGATTAAGTTCAATTCATCGAATCTGCTTTGACACCACTCGGCTTCTGTTAATTTTGCCTCCATCAAGACTCTCATTGATGGAATCTCAACCTCTATAGGTAGGACTGCCTCCATGCCATATACAAGGGAGAAAGGAGTTGCTCCAGTCGAAGTACGTACTGATGTACGGTAACCATGAAGAGCATACGGGAGCATTTCATGCCAATCTTTGTAAGTGATGACCATCTTCTGAATGATTTTCTTGATGTTTTTGTTAGCTGCTTCTACAGCTCCATTCATCTTTGGTCTGTAAGGAGATGAGTTGTGATGTTCGATCTTGAATTCTTCACAAAGCTCCTTCATCATTTTGTTATTCAAATTTGACCCATTGTCAGTGATTATCTTGCTAGGAACGCCGTAGCGACAGATGATGTGATTCTTGATAAACCTGACGACAACTTGTCTTGTAACGTTTGCATATTGTCCAAGGACACAACCCATGGAGTCTTCTAAGACGGTTAAGTACATTATCAAAGGTCTTCCTTCCACTGGAGGAGATAAGATGGGTGGTTCGAGCAGATATTCCTTAATGCTGTCGAACGCTTTCTGACAATCGTCTGTCCAGACGCAACTTTGATTTTTCCGTAGAAGTTTGAAAATAGGAGCGCAAGTTGCAGTCATGAGATATATGAATCTCGAGATGTAATTCAGACGTCCAAGAAATCCTCTAACTTGTTTCTCGGTTCTGGGTGAAGGCATTTCTTGAATTGCCTTGACTTTGTCTGGATCTACTTCAATTCCTCGTTTGCTGACAATGAAACCAAGGAGTTTTCCTGAGTAGACACCAAAGGTACACTTGTTGGGGTTCAGGCGAAGCTGAAACTTCCGTAAGCGTTGAAATAACTTTGTCAGATTCTGTATGTGATCTTCTTCATTTTCTGATTTGGCAATCATGTCGTCCACATAGACTTCCACTTCCTTAGGCATCATATCATGGAAAAGTGTAGTCATGGCCCTTTGATAAGTTGCCCCTGCGTTCTTTAGTCCAAAAGGCATAACACGGTAGCAGAACGTGCCCCAGGGAGTGATGAAAGCTGTTTTTTCCATGTCTTCAGGTGCCATTTTGATTTGGTTGTATCCTGAAAATCCATCCATGAACGAGAAAACTTTGGATTTTGTTGTACTGTCCACCAACATATCAATATGTGGTAAAGGAAAATCATCCTTAGGGCTAGCTTTGTTCAAATCTCTGTAGTCGACGCACATGCGGACTTTTCCGTCTTTCTTAGGAACGGGAACAATGTTAGCTAACCACTGAGGGTATTCTGAAGTGACGAGGAAATCTGCGTTGATCTGCTTTTGAACTTCCTCTTTGATTTTCATGGCCATCTCCGGATGAGTTCTTCTTAATTTTTGCTTGACCGGAGGGCATTCTGCTTTTAATGGCAAGTGATGCTCCACTATACTGGTATCCAACCCTGGCATATCTTGATAAGACCAAGCGAAGACATCTGAGAATTCTTTGAGCAGCTGTATCAAACTCTCTCTGATCTCTGAACTGAGCGAAGCTCCAATCTTAACCTCTTTTCTGTTTCCATCGGAACCAAGGTTAATGATCTCTAGAGGCTCATTGTATGGCTGAATGGCCTCTTCCTTTTGTTGAAGTAACCGTGAAATTTCTTTTGATATTTCTTCGTCTTCTTCTTCCTCTGCCTCGAATACAGGAAACTCAAAGCTTGGAGAAGTCATACGGTCGCACGTTTCAACGGGGTATTTTATGATTAATCTGCATATGTGTGATAAGTTTTATTTAGACAACGAGGGAAGACTCGGTGTATGCAGTTAATAATTTTTTTTTGTTTTTTTTTTTTAAGGGTGCTTTTTAGGATTACCAATTTCCGAAAAAAGAAAAGGGAAAACTAAACGAAGGAACAGAATGACATTTTTATTTATTGACAGTCATTTCTTGAAACAAAGACCCTATAAAACAAAACTCTATTGCTTTGGGCGAAGCAAAGAGGGACATTTTCCTAAGAAATAGTAAAATGCAAAGCCCTATGAAACATCTCTCCACCCTGGGCTATGGTGAGAGGACAAAATAACGGTGAAAGTTCCTACTTAGGAGTGCGAACATCAGTTGTAACTTCAACAGCTGTCCAATAGTGGCGAACCCCATTGTGCACTAAGTAATCTGGAACCTTAGGCTTAAGCTGGCCTGTGGTAGGTCTTGATTTACCAACCACTGTCTTTGCAACACTCAGACGATCTTCTTCTACTTCAGCAGGCTGAGCGGTGTGAGCATACCCATTTCCGAGTGGAGTATGTCGGACTTTCTTTTGAGGAAACTTCCAATCTTCTGAATGGAGAGACTCGTTGTCGGAGACACTTTCGAGATCATCCTCTTCTGTATTTTGGTCTTGCTCTTCTCCCAAGATGGCATTGACTAGATATGTGAACTCTAAATCCGTAGCCTCGGAGGGTGACTTGGGGATATAATCCTCAATGATGATTTCACCAGTAGATGATGATGAATAGCAAGGGTTATACATCTCTTTTGGCTGAGAGAGGTACTCATAATCAATGTTCCATCCAGTTGGAACAATATCTTCAAGAGAGATTCTTGAACTTTCAGGAGCGAAGTATTTTACCATGTAGTCGAATTTTCCGCTTGGTTCTCCTAATGTATCCCAAGTCTCTTCGGGGATAGGAGGAACTTCTTCTGATGAACCATGACTTCTGGTGGTGAAGCTGTCAGTAACTTCATCCCTGCTTGGTTGAGTCTTACTTTCAGATCCTTTAGTCGGATAACAGCAAGGTGAATCAGACTCTGGTAGGGAGATGTATCCTGCTTTGTTAAGATAGGATAACCATTCCTCTTCATCGGTGTTTTCCGTACCGATGGTATTGACTGTTTGTTGAACAGGTTGAAGAAAACCTCCACTGCAGAAAGTTTCTTGAATAGGGAGAACTACCTCAATCCCTGGGATAGCTTTTGATGATGTTGGAAAGAATCTAATTCCTGTTCTGTTCTTGTTGTTGGTAGGAATATTAATGTGCCCCCAACCATTGGTAGTGCCATCCTTTACAACTTGGATTGCATCTTTGTATGAAGAGATAGACGCTGCTTTCTCCTTTCCTTTGTCCAAGGAAAGTGCTTGGAATTTAGTTCCAACAACTTCTTTTGGTTCTATGTCGGAGAATGATGACAGGTTGCTGACGATCAGAGCTCGTTCTCCACATACGGTTACCAATTTGTCATTTCTTATGAACTTCAGCTTCTGATGAAGTGTTGAAGTAATTGCCCAGCCTCATGAATCCATGGGCGACCTAGCAAACAACTGTATTGTGCTGGAATGTCCATAACTTGGAAAGTGATTTTGAACGTCTGAGGTCCAATAGTTATGGGAAGATCCACTTCTCCGAAAACTGACTTTCTTGATCCATCAAATGCTTTGACGATGACATGACTTTTTCTTAGAGGGTAATCTTCGAAAGATAATCTTGATAATGTTGATTTAGGCATGACGTTGAGAGAGGATCCATTGTCTATTAGGACTCCTGTGAGTGTATCACCCATGCAGCCAACTGAGATGTGAAGTGGAAGATTGTGGTCCACTCCTTCTTCGGGAAGATCTTCGTCACAGAAACTTAGGTTAGTTCCGACGGAGATGTTGGCAATGATGTTGTTGAATTGGCTTATTGTAACACTTGGTTCTACGAAAGCTTGTTCCAAAACTTTCTGTAGAGCTTCCCTATGAGCTTCAGAACTCAATAGCAGGGAAAGAACAGAAATCCTAGACGGAGTATGTAGTAATTGGTCTACAATGTTGTATTCACTCCTCTGGATTAACTTCAAGATCTCATCATTTTCTTTTGCTTGAACAGCATTGGTCGGATGATTGTCTTGCCTATGTGGTACTTCCTCCGAAGGTTTCTCCACATTTTCTGTTGTTCTGTTGAAGACTCGTCCACTTCTGGTGACTCGACTAACATCAGCAATGTTGACAACAGACGGTAGTGGTATTTCCTTACCATTTTCAATGAATGTAGCATTGTATTTGTATGGTATAGCCTTGCTGGACTCATACGGTACAGGACCTGGTAAGTAGATGACTAGTGGTGCGACTGCTGTCTTCCTGCTATCATACTTAACTTGCATAGGTTCAACTTGATTAATTTGAGGAGATACGGTAAAGACTTCGTCATCTTCTCTGTTGGCAAGAACAGTAATGGTATTGTCATCCATCAGCTTTTGAATGTCGTTGTGAACACGCAAACATCCTCGTGAATTTCTTCGACATATTCTGCATCTACTGTAAGGATGGAAATCCGTTCCAAAGTAGGCAAGTACATTTAAAGTTTTGTGGAACCTGACTACCGATCCTTCAAGATCTTCAACTTTGTAGATTTTGTATTCTCCTGGACATCCTTGAACCATGTTGATGTCATGCTCAGTTCTGACTCGGATATGTTGTATCCATCCTAAGTCCATTTGTTCTTGTAATGCAGCTTGAACTACGGCACATCCTTGATTATTCTTTGGACTAATTTCACATGTGAAGTAGTTGTGAGGTGGTACATGACCGTACCCAGCTTGTTTAGCGTGCATCATGACAAGATTTTCCCCTATCTGACGAATGTCGTAGATTTGAATGACATTGGGGTGTTGATCTATCAGATTTACTGAAGCTTCTTTATGCTGCGGCAAAAGATTTGCTTGGACGTTTGGATTAGTATCTTTGAAGGATAGCATTCCGCTTTTCACTAATCGTTGGACGTCAATCTTGAAAGATAAACAGTTCTCAATATTGTGACCTGGTGCCCCCTGATGATAGGGACAAGATTGGTCAGCCTTATACCATGGTGAGGAACTGTTTGTAGGATTTGGAGGACTCCTCGACTGAATGAGTCCTTTTGCCAGTAATGTTGGAAACAATTCTGCATACGGCATTGGTACGGGGTCAAAGGCAGGATACCTTGGAGCCCGATTGTTGTAATTTGGAGGTCGAACCTGCTGCTGAGGTTGCTGCGACCTTTGTTGAATTTGTTGTTGCGAGACCTGAGGTTGATAAGCTGGTGCTGAGTTAACAACCGGAGTTATTGTTGCAACTTGAGGTTGGAATTTCTTCTTGATTTTGTGCAAGACATTGCTGACATCTTGATCCTTTTTCTTCTGGAAAGAACTTCCATACTTCCTTGGACCAATAGAAGATTCTGGTTCTTTGTTCAAGCGTCCTTCTCGAACTGCTTCTTCTAAACGCACACCCATGTTTACCATCTCGGTAAAGTCACTTGGTGCACTTGCAACCATTCGTCCGTAGTAAAATGGACTTAAAGTTTTGAGATAGATTTTTGTCATTTCTTTCTCTTCAAGTGGTGGACAAATTTGAGCAGCAACTTCACGCCATCTTTGAGCGTATTCCTTGAAGCTTTCTCTATCCTTTTGAGTCATGGCCCGGAGTTGATCTCTGTCGGGAGCCATATCCAGATTGTACTTATACTGTTTGACGAAGGCCTCTCCGAGGTCTCGAAAAGTACGAATCTCTGAACTGTCCAAGTTCATGTACCATTTGAGTGCAGCACCAGTCAGGCTGTCTTGAAAATAATGAATGAGCAATTGTTGATTATCAGTCTGAGTTGACATTCTTCGAGCGTACATCACAAGATGACTTTGTGGGCATGAATTCCCTTTATACTTCTCGAATTCTGGTACTTTGAATTTGTGAGGAATCTTAACATTTGGAACCAGACAGAGGTCTGCAGCATTTTTCCAAATAGATCTTGTCCTCGGAGAGTCTTGAGTTCCTTCTGCATTTGCAGAAACTGTTCTTGGAACTCGTCCAATCTTTCATACACGCCAGCATCCTCACTTGGAGCGTGATGATATACTTGTCCGCCCTGCGGGGGAAAAGTATGCATAATCGGCTGTGGAGAAGCCATGACAGCAGATCTCGGAATCTCAGCATTCTGTTGTGCGAAACCTATTGCCGTTGCTCTTGGAACTTCAATTTCCAGAGGTTTGTAACCCTCCGGTGGACGCATATCCATGGTGACTTTTGGAGCTTCAGAAGCTGGAGGTATGTACCCTTCTGGAGTAAAGTTATACGGCATGCCCCAAGGTCGATCAGGCGGCATGGTATACTGAGGAATAGGAGTAGAAACAATCTCGGAAACCACAGTCCTTTGCGGTTCTTCTGGCGTTGGTCGATTCTGCGCAACTACCAGGGCTTCTACCATACTATTGAGTCTTTCAACAGTACCTTTGAGAGTATTAATCTCTTCTCTGAGTTCTTCATTCTCTTGCTCAAAGTCTTCCATTCTTTTCTTGCGACTTGAACGAGTGTTGTATGGATGAGACAGCTTGAAAGTCTTGGTTCACCTCCTTCTCCTCCTCTCTTTCTGGAGAAAGGAAAGTGACTATTAGATCCGCGACAATTCTCGTGTCAGTGCGTACGACTAAAGCGATGTATGATATGCAATTAAGTTATTATTTTTCAAGGAAACACCATAATTACGTTATGAAACATCAAACTTTTATTAATTAAGCGAAAACGCCGTTTTTACACACTTTGAAAATGGAAATACAGAGAAACTGAGAGAAAGGACTCTAAAACTTTGATGATGAGCCGACTTCACGTTCTAACATCTTCTTCTGTTTCTTGAGCTGAGCGTTCTCTGACGTGAGCTGATCGATGATCCAGGAAGCAGGAGGGATATGATGAGAAAGTGATGATTGTGTCACTTGTCGATCGAGTACTTCAAGTAACTCATCCTTCCTTCTTAGGATGTTTTGAATCTCAACATTTTCCGTGTTGACAATTCGATACTTGTTCCTCCAAGCATTCCTTTCTTGGCATACCTTGTTTAATGCCGCTTGTAATTTTTCAACATCGGTGGAGAAAAGGTAAATTGGTTCCCTTAGGGGAATAGGTTCTTGATGTTGATATGGCATCCTGAGCTTGAATGCTCTGACGCGTACCCATTGAAGGTAAGGATCTAGGGAGATGCAAAGATGTTTTCCTAACAATCTTCTCCCTTTGCTGTGAACAAGACGCCAGGCTTGGACAATTTCCTTCTTCAGCATGTTGCCATGATCGTCGATGTTCTTGAAGAACAGACCCTCCAATTGGATGTTACTTGGTATATTTTTCATGGGATAGCCGTATTGACGACGGGCTAAAGCTGGATTGTAACTGATTCCTCCCTTAGTTCCAATAAGGGGTATGTTGGGGAAACTTCCACAACTGAAGATGATCTTGGTTTCGTCGTTGTCAGGACTACACCATTCAATGTCTGTATGAGTGAGAGACATGATTTTCTGTGACCAGTAAAGGCCATCCCTCATATTCCAGAAAGTGCTAGACTTTGGCAGGTGTGAAACGAACCATTCATATAACAACGGTACGCAGCATGTGATTAATCCTCCTCGCTGCAGGTTTCTTGAATGCACAGAGTGATAAGCATCCGCAAGCAAGGTTGGAACTGGATTTCCAATTAAGAAGATCTTAATTGCGTTGATGTCGACGAAATCGTTAATGTTAGGGAACAAAAACAATCCGTAGATAAGCAAAGCCAAGACTTCCTCAAAAGCGCTCATATCTTGGATGCTGACGAAGTACCGAGCTTGATCAAACAGGAATTTGGAGGGCAATCCTTGAATTCCTCCTCTACTCACCATATGAGTTCTGATGTCGACTACGTTCAAAGGAGTAGTTGCAGCAATGATAATGTCGTCAGGATTCTTTTCCAAACCGGAGTACGGATCTTGCGCGTACACGGGTATTCCAATCAGACGAGAGTACTCCTCTAACGTAGGCATGAGCTGATAATCTGGAAAGGTGAAGCAGTGATACGTTGGATCGTAAAACTGTACCAAGGTGGGAAGGATCCCATCCACCATGTTGGTATTGAGCAAAGGCAGAAGTTTTCCATACTTCTCCTTGAAAGCCTGGGGGTTGACCACCAGTTTTCCGAGCTTTCCCAGTTCCTCGACCTGGGGAATCTTGAAGGTGTATTTCCTAGCTCTCTTTCTTCCGTAATCCATGGTATAGATCCTTAAGTCCTTTCTCCGTTTCTCTCTTTCTATGAAGTTCAAAACGTTCGTTATTTAGTTTCCTTGAAAAACGACTCGAAAAAGACTCTTTTTGTTTTTAGTTGTTTATTAATGAATGATGCATGAATGCATGAATGCACACACAAGAGTTTTAAACAAACATGGCGTTGAAGGGTATAGTGGTCATGAAGTCAAAACGCAAACCCCGCCCCAATGGTAAACTAAGGTTAAGGATTTTTGTACCTGTAGAACGGGTTCTAGGGGTCTCAGAGTTTTTGCTCAACCTTAAAGATACGTTGATTGGTATCTATAAGAGAGTTTTCTCTGAGTGTAGTATCTGCGTGACAATTACTTCCGTAATCACCGCTCTACGTCCTAAAAAAAAGGCTTTAAGTGGGGTTAATGTGTTTCTAGGTCCTCCTGGTACAAATCAGTCTCGGAATGCAGTGGCGCAGTTAATCACAACCAGCCAGGCAAATCCCAAGAGTAGAATTGGAAACCAAGATTAGAGGGCCTTCACCGGGAAGACATCCTCCATCCTATCTTATGTTGCACTCAAATCCGGGTATAGGATTTCTCACCACAAGGGGGAATCAAGCCCTTTCCCGATACAGAATAAACAAAATAAACAAATATATATGCAACAAACACATGATATGACACAGAGGTTAGGCAGGACCTCTCTTGTTTGAGGGGGAATTTGGCATCCCTAATTCCTCATTGGGGCTGGACCAGCAACAGGTCAACCATTGGTTTGGATGAAAAACCAAGGTTTTTAACACTTATATCCCCAGCAGAGTCGCCATTTTTCTGTGGTGGTCGTTTTCTTTACCTCCCCGTTTCACTTGGGAGGACGGCACGCTAAACCCTTCACGCGAAATTTGGAAGGAGAATGCGCCCGTGGTGGGATGAATTTTATTTCAGTTCTTCCTACGATATCACACGAACTTTCTTATTTGTCCTACGAGTAGGAAAGGGGAAAAAAGATCTCAACTAAACCCTAGGAGTTTGCTAAGTGTGGGGATTTCACCTAGACTAGAAATTCTGGAGTCCGGGGGGTCGGTTATACATAGGGAAGTGTTTAAACACCCTACATATCTGTAGTACTCTACAGGAACCTTCTCTGTGTCATTTGTGATTGTGTTTGCTGCTAATGATTGGGAAAGTTTCTCCTTTGTGTTAGGAGAGAGAATTGAATTGATTAAAGAAAGACAGACAGATAGACAGACTGACTATTTTTGGTATTTTATTAGCTCGCTGAGATTCCTTGTGAACCTCATGCCTACATATCCCTAGTGGAAGTCAGAGCTTAATGTAGTTCGGGGAACTAACTAGGGAAATTAAATGTTTTTGGTGCCTTGCTTGAAGCTCAAGGTTGAAGCTTGAATTAAATCTCTGTTTACAGTAAAGAGACATGAAGTCATCTTTACAGAGAGGTATTTGTACTATTCTACCACAAACATTTAAAAGTGACAGAAAAGCTAAAAAAATGATGTTTCATTAAGAGGGGAGTCTACTTGGTTGATCAAGTATGACAGCCATCGTGCCTCTAAAATGAAAGAAAGATGCTCGTCCAAATTAGGGAAAGTGTACAAGTCTGGGGATGTGCCAGAGCATGTCTTTCAGAGTCCTAAATGGGAGACTTTGATTGAAATTGAAATTGAAATGTTTGTTTGTTTGAATGTGGTAGAGTAGTAAAAATATCTCTCTATAGAGATAAGCTATGTCTATCTACTGTATAAAAGATTTGAATTTAGCTGGCTTGTATGAGGCCCAAGCTTGAGGCTTTTGATTGATTAATTAATTATTATTGACTTTGGGAGATGGCTCCACTGGGGATTAATTGCAGGGTATTTTTGTGTTCTGTACGAAGCCCAGAATTGAGGCTGACTCTGTTTATTTGATGGATTTTTATTTGGTGTTCTGTACAAAGCCCAGAATTGAGGCTGACTCTACTTAGGGAGACTATATTTGTGTGCCTTGTACAAAGCCCAAGGTTGTGGCTGACTGCTGAGGATAATTGAATTTTTGAGACTATGAATGACTCTATTTTGTGTGCCTTGTATAAAGCCCAAGGTTGTGGCTAACTCTAACTAGGGAAAACATTATTTTCTGCCCTGTACAAAGCCCAAGGTTGTGGCGGACTCTTAAATAAACTGAGTATGGATGACTTTATGGGAAAAGATCCTAGGTGTTAGGAATCTTTGACACATGAAAGTATGGTTTAAACTGCCTTGTACAAAGCCCAAGGTTGTGGCTACTGAAAGATGAAGAACTCACTGGGGAGACTCTATTATCTGCCTTGTACAATGCCCAAGGTTGAGGCTGACTGTTGACAGGGGAGTTTTATTGTTTGGTGCCTTGTATGAAGCCCAAGGTTGAGGCTAACTATTTTTGTTGGTTTTGACTCTACTGGAGATTAAAAAGACTGTTTTTCTTTGGAAGCTAACCCTTTCCAGGGATTTTGACTCAGCTGGAGAAATTATTTGGTAAAAGACTGACTTTATCATGTTTTTTGGAGGCTGACCCTTTCCAGGGGATTTGACTCCTTTGGGGAAATTATCTCCTAAGAGAAATGAATCTTTAGTTTTTTGACATTTTTATTAATTGACTTTGGAGGCTAACCCTTTCCAGGGGTTTTTTTTATTGAAATGATGGATTGATTTTAATTGACTTTGGAGGCTAACCCTTTCCAGGGGATTTTATTAACATGAAGGAATATGTGGAAGCTAACCCTTTCCAGGGATTTTATTGAAATGATTGGCAGAAAGATTATCTAGTGGAGACTTCTTGTTTAAAGCCCAAGATGAAGGCTGACACATGCTGAGGAGAAAATAAACATAGATCCTAGACTCTGCTAAGGAAGATTGATGAAGATAAGGGTGACAGAGATTGTCCATGTCTCTCATTCCAAAAGGTGTACTCAATGCAAAATTGAGACAAACTTAGCTTGTTTAAAGTCTGGTTTAAATTGGAAGAAACTCACCAGGGTAGGCTAAAAGGTGACTAAATACCTGTTCCTATGTTTATAAGAAACCTGATGGGTCCTTGTATACAAGCTTAAGAGGAAGCTGGAAATGCTTTTAAGAAGCCTGTGGGTCCTTGTACAAAGCCCAAGAGGAGGCTAATCGAGGGTCCTTGTTATAGCACAAGAGAAAGCTATGTAGTTTTGAACTTATTTTGGCTCTAAGCAAATGGGTAAGAGGTTTCACCGGGAATAATTCCTCTTTGGGTGGATGTGTCCTATATTTTTGGATTCTAAGGTTTTTGCCAAGATGTTTCACCGGGAATAATTCATCTTGGGGGTTTGAACTACAGATCTCTAATTAGGAAAGAGCCTTCACCGGGAAGACATTCTCAATTCTAGGCCATATTCCTATAATATATATATAGTTTAACTGTCCTAAGGTTTATACTCAAACGTAGTTCTAAACTAATATATGCACAGTTTATATTTGACAGTAATTTAAATAAAGACTGTAAATTGAAAGCTTGTAAAGCCTAACCTGGATGGAGTGGAGGCCATTGAAGAAGTATGTACAGAGCCTCAACAGTAATTTTTGGATAACAGTTGAATATATATATGATAAACAGTTAAGGGTTTTTGAAAACAGAAGAAGTGAAGATGGACAAAGGTCATATAGGTATCTGAAGAGTTTCACCGGGAATAATGCCCTTCAAATACCAGAAGAATGTTTTGAAAACAGAAAGAAGATTTTGAAAATACAGTTTTGAAAACAAGCTAAGAAGAGAAGGTTTTTGGGACTTACACTCTATTAGAGGCCCAGTACTTTACAGTACTGGTGCAAAAGCAATTTGAAAAAAATTATTTGGAATGATACAAGGTTTTGTTGTTTGAAAACCTTAATCATTTGGTTTATTCGGAGATTGAAAACAGTTTTGAAATTTGACAAAAAGTCAACTTAATTAAGGTAAAGATGAAGATCTATGCCTAATTAAGACCTAAACAATTAGGGTTTTATCATAAACTTTATTTACAAAATGATTAGGTTAAAACAAAGTGAATGTATATATTTAAAGTTTTTAATAAAGCACTTAAAACATACTATTTTAAACCTAATAAAAATATATGAAATAAATAATATTTTTATGATTTTTTTTAATTATTCACAAAATATATGTATTAAATGACAAGTGTGTGAAAAATGAAGTGAAAATAAATTAGTTTGATAGGTTAATTAATTATGTGAAGTTGTGAGAAAATTGAAGGAAATAAGTGATAAAAAATAATGTTTTGTCACCTAGAGGGATTGAACTCACGCCCTCCAAGTCACTAACCCAAAATAACACCACTGGGCCAACGCGCGCTTGGTGTTATTGTCACACATCCAGTTCATTATATTTTCAAACAAGTGGTTAATCATGGAAAAATAAAAGAAACAAAAAGTCTGGGGCGAGGGGGATTCGAACCCCAGACTTGAGGCATGAGGAGACTAAGAGCGCATGTGTGGCCACTGGGGCAAGTTATTCAGTCGTTTATAAAACACCTATCATTAAATATAAAATAAACTCTACCCTGAGGTTTGAAATTTGCGCGCCACCACCATTGTCATCTTCTTCCTCAAGCTCCAACAATTTGAATTTCTGAACTCTCTCAATTCTCAACCATTTGCAACGATATAAAGACCAAACTTGCTCTAAATTCACTCACGATTCTAGATATGTAACTATTATGAATTTATATTAACTATATCTACTGAATTATCTAAAATACGTGAAGAACCCAAAAATTTGGAATTCAAATTAAATGACTATACTGAAGCATAAATGACTGATGATAGAGGGTTTTTAATCCTCTTATGATGCTGAATAGAATGGTGTTGAGTTTTAGCCAGAAAGATACACGAATTAGAGGGATGGAGTTGAGAAACTTACCTCTGAAAATGAAGGTCGTGAGGATGTTAGAGAGCACCTGGGCTTCAATGAATGATCTCAATAGCTTCCTTGAGACTCAATGATGCTAACTGGATGCTTATTGGAGCTTGAATCCTCCTGAATTGCTCTATGGACCTCCCTCGATTTCAGCTTCAAGTGAACATGGAGGGTGATGATTCTCGAGTTACAGATGAGCTGCAGCCATCTGGTTAGCTTCACTATGACCTGAGGAGTGTGTCTGGATGATTGGCTTGGCTTGAAAACTCCTGAATTACTCCATGGTCCTCCAACTGCAAGTGCTCCAAATGAGAGGTGAAGGTGATGATTCTCCACGCCCAGAAGTGTTCCAGAGGTTTGGATCACTCCCAAATGCCTCCCTCAATGTGTTTGAATACTTATTTTCAAAGAGAGAGCTTTGGTTTGAAGAATCCGAGTCTTCTTGCCAAAGGACCTTTGAAAAAACTAAGTATGAAGAAAGAAAAGAGAAAGCAAGAATTATGTTGCTTTGGTGTGTTTTTTGAATGAGAATGAGGCCTCTATTTATAGGCAATTGGTTCAGTACTGATTGAGAGAGTGAGCTTGCTTAGTGGGAGAGTTTTGGTTTCTTAGCCATGAAGAAATTCAAAGAATATCCCAAGTGCAATGATGAGAATTTTGATTCCATTTGATCAATCCCCTAGCCCTCAATTTTGCTTGATCTAAGGGGACAATTCTGAGCCAGAAATAAGCTCTAATTGGTTGGTGAGAAGATTCCTTGGGTGATTCATCAATTTGCCATAAATTCAAAAATGTAATCATTACATAATCACATGTTCTTGTTTTTAGAATCTTCTTCAATTCTTATGGCATGGTGAAAATGAATGCATGGCATTGTTTCAGATATGTTATGGGTCGTGTAGCATCCATAATTGAGGTCATGTGCACAAAATTTCAAAGTTCAAAAATGATGCATGACCTATAATTTTACTTCATGAGGCCAACTTTGAACAAGCATAACTCTTAGCTCAAATTGAATTTGGAGAAGGTTGAACATAATTTGGAAAGCCCTAAACATCTACTTCAAATCATTAGTTTATGTCTTCTTCAGAATCACTTGGGAAATTTGTGAAAAATGAGCCCAAAGTTGGATGAAAACTAGGTTAAAAACACTTAGAAAATTTCTAAGTGTTTATGACCTAAAACTTCAAAATTTTCAAAACCCTTAAATGGTTGATCTTTTGAAAAAAGTTGTATTGTAAGATGTTGTTTTATTTTGCAAGATCTAGAACTTTCATGTTGGAAGTTTTTTGAGTTGTGTAGGTGAAATTTTGAGTTCTCACCATGCCCTCAAAAACCCTAATTCCCGACTTTTTGCTCCTTGATGAATTTCTTTGAATTTCTTTGGTCAAATGACTTTGACATCCATATATTGATGATATTGATCTTTGAAAGTCATTTTTTTGACCAAAAACCTTAAAAGTCAATGATGATCCCACACAGTTGACTTTTCCTGACAAAGTGAATTTTTGGGCTTTTGTGTAGAAACAAGATCTTTTCCTCAAATGAATGATGTAAATGGATTATATTGAGGTAGTAGAGACTCTTGAATCATGTCTTGAGTTTTGGATTCATGCCCTGATTAAAAAAAGTCAACTATCTTGGGGAATTAGGTCAAAAATCCTAATTGTCGACCAGATGAGAATGATGACTGTAGACTTTGAATTGAGGTGTGATGTCCATTGGATCTTGTCATATGGGTTATTTGAAGATGATTGATGTCTTTGAATGATCCCCTGGGGCTTTTTATGGTTTCCCAAAGGTGATCCCTGATTTTAGTCCTTGATAAGGCTCAAAACCCTAGTCTGTGGATCTGAGTAATTCTGTGTTTAGATGACTGGGTGTCTTAATCAATCATAGGTGAAATAATGAAGCTCTTGAGTCTCATGATTGTGTTAGAGACTAATCCTCCTATTGATTGATCCTTTGCCTGAGTTTTCTTGTCTTTGAACACCCTCGATTGAATGTCAGGCTGCTCTGGGTACTTGCTTTGACTTGATGAAAATCCTGAAGATATGTCATCTCAGGGGGGTCAAAAATTAGGGTATGACAGATACCTCAAGCAAGGTTGCCTTAAAGAATAAAAATCATCTAGTCCCTCGATGCTGCCTCGGAAAAATAAGATGATTGTCCTATTGCTAAGGTATCCTCGCATGATGCCTAAAAAGATTAATGACTATTCTATCTTTCCCTAAAGACTACCTACCTCTACATGGCAGGGACAGTTTTATAGCGAACGATAACTCCGATGACCCTTAAACATCCAATTGAAAGACTTCCTGCCCTCTCATGGTATGGATAGACTCTTTCGCCCGAAAGAATTAAAGAACAAAAAGACAATCTTAGGGTAGGTGTTCTTAAATGCTTGCTCACATTCAATTCAAAATTCAAAATGCTTTCCACACCTCCTTTTCAGAACAATTTCCAAAAGGCTACGCTTATTTACAAGCTAAAGTCCTTACTCAAAAATCTTTTCTAAACACACACGACACTTCAAACATTTCAAGCAAACAAGTGAGCTAAGCAAATAAGAGCCCATGGATAACCATGGATACAAAGGGTTACTTACACCTTCATTTTGTATAACCTACCCCCCGAACTCAAAGTCTTTTCAAAGGTCTTTCCTGATCTTTTTGCCTTTCCTAATTGGATAAAATAAAAGTCGGTGGCGACTCTTGCTTACCGCGACATTTCTTTCAAAAAGTCAGTTCACCGTATTACAGGAGCCATACCATTGCTTGAATGAAAACTATTGTTGTAGGTAAATTCAAAGAACGGTAAATAACTATCCAACGCACCACCTTTTTCCAACACATAAGCACGCATCAAGTCCTCCAACGATTGAATCGTTATTTCTGTATGACCATCAGTCTGTGAATCAATAAGTCGTGGAATTACTCCACCGACCGATCTAAACATCACCAAGATACGGCCCTACCGGCACAAATGCCACCCAATGGGAATTAGGCCCACCATTTATACAAACATCATCGGGATCCATCACCGAAATGATTTATGAATGAATGCACACATATGACATACTTACACATCACCGATCCGATGAAATACATCGCCTCACCGTAACCCACCATTATTGCCAACAAGTATGCACATGCTTCCCCAATCATTCAGTCATTCACACATTTATCACAATAAACATAGTCATAATCACAATTCATTCATCACTACACCAATACATTGTCATATTCACAAAATCACATATATGCACAATGTTTCATTTTACCAAAGTA
Organism: Vicia villosa; assembly: GCF_029867415.1. Taxonomy (NCBI): domain Eukaryota; kingdom Viridiplantae; phylum Streptophyta; class Magnoliopsida; order Fabales; family Fabaceae; genus Vicia; species Vicia villosa. The sequence goes on from NW_026705073.1 coordinate 25,950, forward strand.
ATTAAATCGAGGTTTTTAAATATAATTGGACCACTACCCATCTAATAAATTTATCATATAAAACATTTTATTATCTTTGCAACGCCCATAACGGCACTTTAAAAGGATACACATATCAAAAGATACGCTATTTCGAAGTTTGGAAAAAGTTGCTTACAGCAAGGTCCGCTCAGCGACCCTCAAGTGCGCTTATGCAATTGAAATTTCAATAACCCCGCTTCAAGAGGTCTATGGCAGAAGCTAACTACGTTGGGACCTCCGCTTAGCGGGCTAGGTCCGTTTAGCGGACGAGCGATTATGCGGAAACTCACCTTTGTGACAGACCTATGATTCAACACATCCTTCACCCAAAACCCCTTATAAACATCGATTAAAGGTATAAAATAATCAGATACATCATCACAAATCAACAAAAACAGGTTTTCAAACAATAGTTCATGCAATTTCATCAATTACCCTAAATTACGGCATCCCCAAACCTAACAATCTCAATATATCCAATTGAATCAATCAATATCTTAATCAATTATATCACTTATAATCACATAAGAGATACTAAAAGGAAGAGTCTCCCCTTAACTTGATACAAAGTCTTGAAATTTCTTCCTCTTTTTCTCTTCTCTTTTACGTGTTCTTGCTCTTTCTCCCCTTTTTGCCTTTTTGACTCCTTTTCACAATTTTCCTCTATTTTATGAAAAATAGAAATTATCTTAAGTAAAAGGCCTAACCATCACACCCCCTCTTAACTAACCACCACTTAAGTCCAATAGCTCTTATTCCATAATTTCCCAATAATTCCATTAATTAATTAATTCTAAATAATTAATTATGATACAATTAAACAATAGGAAATATGGGGTGTTACAACCTTCACGCCATTCTGCAGTTTAAAAAACGAGTTTAAAATATAATGAATTGGAGTCATACTATTGTTGACTACATCATTTCAGCACAATTGGTAACCATGCTTGTACATAGTGAAGGATAGAAAAACACTTAGAAAGGGGGGGTTTGAATAAGTGTAGCTTTAAAACTTGTAAGATAAAAACAATTTGCACAATGATTTTTATCCTGGTTCGTTGTTAACTAAACTACTCCAGTCCACCCCCTTGGAGTGATTTACCTCACCTGAGGATTTAATCCACTAACCACACGAGATTACAATGGTTTTCCACTTAGACAACTGCTAAGTCTTCTAGAGTATACTGATCACAACCTGATCACTCTAGGAACAATCTGCTTAGATACACTCGAAGACTTTCTAGAGTATACTGATCAACAACCTGATCACTCTAGTTCTTACAACTTAATGTAAACAAATTCTTTTAAGAGTTACAATGCTTCTTATAAATCTATTATCACAACTGTGATTTTCTCTTAAGTTTAAGCTTAATCTCACTAAGATATTACAACAACAATGCAGTGAGTTTGATGATGAAGTTTGAGAGCTTTTGAATTTGACAGCGTTTCTGTATATTTGCGCAAGTGTTATATATAGCTTCTCATCAGAAATTCATATATATAGGCACTTGAGAAGAAGACCGTTGGGAGCATTTAATGCTTTGCGTAATCCGTACAACATTGCATTTAATGTTTCACTCTTTTGCCAACTACCTCGAGCCTTGCTTTCGTTGTGTCTACTGACGTTGCCGTTAATAGCTTCTAACGTTCCTTTTGTCAGTCAGCGTAGCCTGCCATCTTGTACTTGCTTCTTATCTGATGTTTGTGTAAACAACGTTTGAATATCATCAGAGCCAAACAGCTTGGTGTAGAGCATCTTCTTGTCTTCTGACCTTGAAGTGCTTCTGAGTGTGATACCATGAGAACTTCAATGCTTCTACTTCTGATCTCAAGTTCTTCTGATGCTTTCATAGACCCATGTTCTGATTCTGCTTGACCATCTTCTGATGTCTTGCCAGACCATGTTCTGACGTTGCATGCTGAACCTTCTGAGTCAGTGCTTCTTGCGCTGATTTTGTGCATACTCTTTATATAATTCCTGAAATGGAAATTGCATAATATTAGAGTACCACATTATCTCATACAAGATTCATATGCTTCTTATCATCAAAACTAAGAATATTGATCAGAACAAATCTTGTTCTAACAATCTCCCCCTTTTTAATGATGACAAAAACATACATAAATGATATGAATTTGCAATCAGAATATCAGACGGCTAAAGACAATTACACAGCTATAGCATAAGCATATAGACATTGTGTGTGAATATGTCTCCCCCTGAGATTAACAATCTCCCCCTGAGATAAGTAATATCCCCCTGAAATAAATACTGGAAGAAATTTATAAATAAAGGACTTCCCTGAGTATTTTCCATTTCAGTTGAGACGTTCACATATGCTTAGATCTTTAGAACATTCATAGCTTCTGATTCTTGCTTCCATAGGACAGCTTCAGAACTTGAATTTCTTCTTGAATCATTGCATTCTAGATTGTATCAGAACATTGTTGAATGTACCAGAGCATCATCAGAGCATCTCTACATCCTGAAATGTTACAAAACAACTAAACGACAAAAGTCAAAGCATGAATGAATCAGAACATAAAATATGTATCAAAACATATAATATGTATCAGAGCAAACAACAGTAATGTTACAGAGCATATTTTAGAACTAAAAACATGCATCAGAACATATAAGGAATAAGAATGAGTTAGAGCATATTCTATCAGAATATCAGAACATTCTTCCTTCTTGCTTCTGATTCTTTGAAGCTTTACAGCACTCAGCTTGCTTCAATTTCCATGAGCTTGTTTCTATACAGAATTGCTTTTCCCCATGTCTTTGCTTCTCATGTTGAGCTTTTAAGAAGATCTTCAATTTTTGCAAAACACTCAAAGACATAGAACTTGCAAGTTTTGTTAGAAATGTGGAGACTTTCTCCCAGCAACTGATAAAATAAATCAGATCATTTATCACATTTTTCTCCCCCTTTTTGTCATAACATCAAAAAACATAAAAGATTCAGATGAAAAAACAGACAATATGAGAGAAGAAAAGATAATTTCATTGATAGGCAAAAAAAGAAATTATCACAGAGTACAAGAAGATGCATAGAAAACAGATGCAAGAAACAAATAAAACAACTAAGACTCAAAGACTAAGATGACCCTAGCTTAGACATAATCTTGGCCAGCATGTCATGAATCCCATTGTTGCTCTCAGTCTGTCTTTCCATGAAAGAGCGGAACTCAGCATTGATCGTGCCTTGCTCATCCATGCGAGAAGCTAGCTCAGCCTGATTCTTCTTAATAACCTCCAAAGTCTTCGCCAGAAGAGAAGGTTCACCAGAAGCAGCTTCACAACTTCTATCCAGAGGGACAACATTCTGAACCGCAGCTTCCATTATCAGATCATCATTATGATTTTCCTCAACAGGAATAGTCTCAGCAGGATGATCTTTAGCATCTGCTTCTTCCATAGAAGCATCTCCATCATATTCTGCAGCAGGCAGCTCAGAATCTCCATTCTCAAGAGCCTGAAGAATGGAAGCCAAATTCCTTAGGCAGATGGACCTTCAACTTCTGGAGGATCAGCAACTTCTGGGATGACCATGTTGGGGTCTTTCTCAGAAGGATTCTCCCTCAGAAAGTCAAACAGAGATTTGAAGTCTCCAGTCAGAACTGGATTCTTAGGTCTCCAGACCACAATGTCTCTGCAAGGATTAGCTTCCATTTCGGCAGTAATTCTTGCTTCCTCAAGTTCATCAACAAACTGCTTCTCCTCAAGAGCTCTCTTGTTTCTGATGGGGTGATAATAGACACCATTATCAACCTCGAGAAGATAACCAGCATAGCCAAGAGCAGCAACCACTAGTCTCTTCTGAACAGCCATAGCTCCAACTTGAAAATCCTGGCAAAAGCTTCTCCAGAGGTTTCTTGTAGAAACATCATCAAGATTATTGAAGAAAGCATCCTTCAAGAGATCCAGCCTACTGATAACTTCATTTCTGAACAGCTCCAGGTAGATATGAGGTTCAGGTTCAGGTGGGTTGAAGGTGAATTTGTAGTCAGGGTAGAGAAGGCAGTATGGATTGGATTTTCTGGTAGTTAGGGGATGGGATAAAGAAGGTGGAGGTGTTGTGGTTGAAGAAGATGGAATATCTGTGGGGATGATTGAGGAGGATGGTATGTCTGTGATGGGGGTTGATGAGGATGGAATATCAGAAGGAGTTGGGGGATGGATATTTAGTGGTGTGGGATTCAAAACAGGTGTAGAAAGAGATGGTGGAGGAGGATTTGGTATGGTAAAGTTGTTTTGTGGTTCAGAAGGAGGAGTGAAAACATGCCTGGAAGTGTTGGCAGTTCTTGAAGAGCGGAGAGATTCTCTTATGCGCTGCTATTGATATTCTGGAGTGTTAACCTTGTTAGGATCATAGGTGACCTTTTGCTTCTTGGCTTGCTTGGCCTCATCTTCTTGAGCCTTTCTTTTTATCCTAGCTTCTTGATTCTTCTGATCCTTCTTCTGAAGATCAGCCACAGAAGGAAGCACTCTTCCACGAATCCACGCAGGATCAATAGAAGATTGAGTCCTAACAGACGCTTCCAAGTAATGCTTGACAGCCTTGCGAAGTTCTGCTTGGAACAATGTAGCAAAGCCTTCAACAGGAAATTTTCTAGACAGAATATCTGGGAAGCTTGTACCAACAGAAGTTACCTCCCTGATAAGATCCAGTTTAAACAGATCAACACCATTGAAGATAGGACCTTGAACAACTCGAAGAAATTGGGACGTTCCAGTAGTCCTTATAGAATCCATCAAATCGGTTTCTATCAGAATATCTGAGATCATTCTGGCGAAAGGAATAGTATCTCTGGGAAGATGAGGACACTTCGCACGTTCTTCATCTCTAGACTCTACAATAGATGTCTTCAGATTCTGAAAAAGAATGTTGGAAATGTTGAGTTCCATTCTTCTTCCAATGTAGAGGAGAGTGTATTTGTGATCAGGACTGATGTAGGAGGAGGAGAATGATTTCCTTCTGTGATGGAGAGAACCCAGAATAATTTCAGCCCAAACTAGATAAAACGCCCTCAATGTACCAGTTTTATAAGATTCAATACCGGTAGCAAATGAGATTTGCTTTTCAACCTGTAGCCAACTAACTCTTCCAGGAAGAGGACCAGGGAATCCTTCTTCATCATCCATGTTGTATAACTTCCTTATCAACTTCTCAGTAACTACAACTTCATGCCCTAACACAAAGGAGATGATTGCAGTTGGAGTAACCGTTGCATGAACCCAGAAGTCTTTCACAAGGGCCGGATAAATTGGTCCAACCAATCTATCAAGATAGTTTGACCATCCTTGTGCCAAGATCCTTGCATCAGGATGGAAACCATTTGCTTTCAGGTTTTCAAAATCCACAGCAGACTCACAGAGAACTTCCAAATCTTCAGTAGGAATGGTGCATGTCTTCAACGGAGCATACCCATGCTTTCTTAGAAGTATTTGAGTAGAAGAGAGTATTTCTACTGGGCTAGAGGAACTTGATGAAGAATACATGATGAAATGCTTGGTTACAGATCAAAGCTAGGGTTTGAGAGATGAATGCCGAGAGAGAGACAAATGAATAGAGAGAGAGCGAAAAAGATGAAATGAAGATGAAGCGGGTTATTTAAACGGTTGAATAAAAGAAAATAATAAATGAAATATTGTTTAAATGAAATGATTACAGAAAAACATGACATCAATTTGCATTAAATGAGATATGACGTTAGGAGAGATAAAGTGACAAAATGAAATTATTTGCACAGTTACCTAGAGCGGCGTCCCATCAGATTCTTTCACGCTTTTACTAACCGTACAGACACGTGTTCACCATCAGAAAATACTTGATGACAGCTGTATTGTTCTGAATAGAACTTTTCATCTTCTGATTCTGATCACACCTTCTTTAGAAATGATCTAATTCTGATAGGATCATCTTTCTTTCCAAGGATCACATCTTCTGAGTGAGCTGAGGTGAGTCTAGAAGATCTTCTGACTGTTGGCTCTTCAGAAATTCTGAGATTCTCTAAAGATGCAGCAACTTGATCTTCTGATTCTTTTCTTCTGAGACTTTCAGCTTCTGGAACTTTGCTTCTTGGTTCTTCAACTTCTGATATATCAACATCTATATCTGCAAAATTCTCAAACTGCTTTGGCTTTTCAAAACCAAGCTTATCATCAAATCTGATATTGATTGATTCTTCTGCAACCAATGTTTCAGTATTGTATACTCTGTAGCCTTTAGAGAGTTCAAAATATCCAAGAAGAAAACATTTTTGTGCCTTAGAATCAAACTTACCAAGATGATCTTTAGTATTCAGAATAAAACACACACATCCAAAAGGATGAAAATATGAAATGTTGGGCTTTCTGTTCTTCCACAATTCATAAGGAGTCTTATTTAGAATAGGTCTTATAGAGATTCTATTCTGAATATAACATGCAGTGTTTATTGCTTCTTCCCAGAAGTGCTTAGCCATATTGGTCTCATTGATCATGGTTCTGGCCAATTCTTGCAGAGTCCTATTCTTTCGCTCTACAACTCCATTTTGCTGTGGAGTTCTAGGGCAAGAGAAATCATGGGCAATACCATTTTCTTTGAAGAACTCCTCAAAGAATCTGTTCTCAAATTCGCCACCATGATCATTTCTGACCTTTATGATTTTGCACTCCTTCGCAGATTGGATCTGAGTGCAGAATTCAAAGAACACTGAATGAGACTCATCCTTGTGTTTTAAGAACTTTACCCATGTCCAGCGGCTATAATCATCTACGATGACTAATCCATATTTCTTCCCTCTGAAAGATGCTGTTTTGACTGGTCCAAACAGATCAATATGCAGAAGTTCTAACGGCCTTGAGGAAGAGACAACATTCTTATATTTGAATGCAGGTTTAGAGAACTTGCCCTCCTGACATGCTTCACAAAGAGAATCTGATTTGTATTTCAGATTTGGGAGTCCTCTGACCAGGTTTAGTTTGTTAATCTGAGAAATCTTTCTCAAACTAGCATGTCCTAATCTTCTGTGGCAGACCCATTGCTCTTCAGAAACATACATAAGACAAGTCACCTTCTTCTTCTCAAGATCTGAAAGATCAATCTTATAAATGTTGTTCTTTCTCTTGCCTATAAATAGGATTGAGCCATCCTTCTGACTTACAGCCTTGCAAGACTTTTGATTGAAGATTATATCATAACCATTGTCACTTAATTGACTTATGGACAATAAGTTATGCGTTAATCCTTCTACAAGAAGTACATTAGTTATGGAAGGAGAGTTACCAATACTTATGGTTCCAGAGCCAATAATTTTGCCCTTCGGATCTCCTCCAAATTTGACTTCTCCACTAGACCTTCTTCCCGTCATGTGTCGCGAGCACCCAGGGTCCAGGTACCATGATATTTTGTGCTTTGTCATCTTTGCTGCTAAGGATATCTGCAACAGAAATTATCTTCTCCTTAGTGTCATACCCCAATTTTTGACCCTAAGATCATACATCAGTTGCATTTAATCATCAATCAAGAGCACCATTGTGAAGCTTTATCTTTGATACTGTGATTATCTCTGAGGGGAATTATCGAGCATTTGTAGCCTTTTATTTGTTTATACTAACCAAAATTCAAAAAAAATATATGATTTGTCTCTTTTGTTTATATTTTACAGGTAAAAGATCGGGCAAAAATCAAAACAGTGCAAGAAAACAATTTTTGAAAAATTTGAAGGTGGAAATCGATTTACCCCTGTGGGAAATCGATTTCCTGTGCGCAAAATTCAAAAAATATTTATAGGAGGGAAGCTTGACATCATTTTGGCACCTTTTTATTTGATCTTTTTATCAATTTTCCACCTCATCAAAATTAACTCCTTCATTAAACCCATTTAAACCTCATTTTACCATTTTTACCATTTAAATTCCACTTAAATACCAATTAACCACAAATTAATTACCAAACACAAAAAGACCAATTTGCCACTACTCTTGCTCCAATTCTATAAATAGAGACCTCTACTCTCTCATTTCTCAAGCTTTGTGAGCCAACAAACCCCTTGCAATTTCTCTCCTCATCCCTACAGAACTCACCAAAGCTCTTTGTTCTTTCATAAAGTTTGTGAGTCACACCTTGAACCTCACAAACTTTGAGCTAAGCCACCTTTCATTTCACTCTTTTTCTTCAATTGTTGAGAGATCAAGATTTGTTTTGGTGATTATTAAAGTGGATCTAAGTTTTGTTCAAGAATTGGTAATTTTCATCATCCTTTTTCATCTACTATAATGTGATTCTTTTGTGCTTGTATGTGATGCATCTTTGATGCTATATTGGTCCTATTTGATGGTGATTTGGTAGAAAATTCGTGCTCCAATGGATATGTGATCATAAGGTGTTTGTATGTTTGCCTAAATCAAGTTTCAAAGTTCATAATGCTGTTTTTTTGAAAACTGTGCGCAGGAAATCGATTTCCTACAGAGGGAAATCGATTTCCACTCTGTTTTTTGCGCCAGATCTGAATTCTGCAGGCAGGAAATCGATTTCCTACAGAGGTAAATCGATTCCAGTAAGGAAGAATGCTTGTTTTTGCTATTTTTGACTTGTTTTTGGTTCTAACTCTTCTTCTACTCCTTTCTTTTGATATTTTCTTTTAATCACAAATTAGAGGCCTATTTTCTCTCTAATATCAATGGACTTAGGGCGTTGATAGGATGAGAATCCAAATCCGCAATATTAAGTGATTGAAATTATGGATGAAAGGAGCTTTTAATGTGGTTCCATCTTTGCTTCTCTTTATTTTGATCGATGAAAGTCCTAATACCTTGAGAATTCTTATGGATTCTTGGTGAAGACTAGATCACTCACCATTTTCTTTTCGTGCGGTATTTCTTTCGGAGAATGATCTACATATCATTTCTCTCGCATGCATTAGCACATAAAGTTTTGACCGGCCTCGTTGTAGGGTGATTTCTACATAAAGCACTTGGCGATCTGCTTAACATAGCGCAATATTTCGTGTCCCGAATAAAAATAGATCAAATATGGAAGAGAATTGTATGCGGTTGATTTAAGACTTATGGAAATTTATCGTGTATTCGCTATGATTTTATCAAGCTTCTGATAAAGTTCCATTGAATTTAAATCCGAGAACATCCTTCACTCACCATCGATCTTTCTTACTAACTTTGATAACATACTTGACAAGTTTCAAGATGGTTATCTTTAACATCTAACTATTGACTTTAATTTCCGCAATTTATTATATTGCTCTTTATATTTCTCGCTTTATCGCTTTACTTTATCATTTCATCATATTTACATTCCGCTATTTTCTCTTTGTCCATTTGGACGTTTATATTCCGCTATTTTCTCTTTGTCCATTTGGACACTATGTTTATGTTTCCGCCATTTTCTTTTGTCCACTTGGACCATACTTTACTTTTATGCTAAAACACTAATAATCAACCAAAATCTAAAAAACACATAAGGCTCTCTTTTGGACTATTGGTTACTATCCCTAGCATTTTGGAGATTTGGACTTATGGACTTAGTGCCTCTGGACCCTTATTCTGTTGTTACTCTGCTGTTATTCTGTCTGTCTGGCATTGGATTGTTGTCTGTTTGTGTATGCAGGTATTTCTTTGAAAGCCCTTGACGGTTAATTCCAAGTCATTGATATAAGGATTTTACCCGAAAACAGTCGTTACTCTGCCCGATTTTCGTCAGAATTTTAATGTGCTTAATGCAAAGTGGTGCTAAGATAATAAGTTCATCTGGATCCCCAAATGATAATTTTGGTTTGGTATTGATAAGTCCAAAGGATGGGAAATCTACCTTGACTCTTAATGTCAAGTGTTGGCTTCTTATTTCGGTTAGACCGTTTCTTTCCTTAGCTTTTATTTTACGCAATAGGTTAGCCTCTTCATCTCCTCCCACTTCTTAGATTTTCAAAATCTTCTCCCTTTTTCCCAAAATATTCTTATGTTTGTAAAACCTTTTCAAAACCTTTTCTTTAAAAATATCTTTTGCCTTCAATGGCCTTTTTCTTCAATAGTTTAGACACGACTAATTGTTGAAACGAGTGGAGATACCCCACGATTTTGAAATTGATTGATAAAATGAGATCTTTTCCGCGTGAGAGAGCTAGTGGCATACTCGTCGATTTTATCCGAGTTGGAGCCCTTCTTTCATTTGCGATGTAAAGAACTCGTTTGTTCTCATGCTCAAGATCAATGGCTGAGTATTTCTCTCCAACGACGATAAAGTGTTTATTCGTTTTTAAACGTTTTTCCCTTTAAACGGAACTACATTAGTTTGACTTCTCCATTGCACCGAGGAGGTATGTAGGCACAAAGCTCAATGCTTTGCCGAGCTTATTTTAAAAATAAAACAAACTCTTTTTTAGCACACACGATTCAGATTTTCAAAAAGGTTCTTGTGGAATACCACAGATATGAGGCGTGCTTAAAACCTTCCCCTCATATAATCAACACCCGTACCTGAGATCTCTTTCTTGTTTTAAAAACAAAACTTTGGGCTTTACGTTCTTTTCCCTTTTCCTTTGAAAAAATAAAGCGCGGTGGCGATTTCAAACAGAATATTGATTCGAGTCAATCTCATGGCTTCGATATCAGATTTTCCCCGCTACACTTAGGTACCCACAGTTTCTTGGGTCCTTTCTTGTTAGTTTTCCTCAAGTTCTGACTGAACTTGGGTTTAGCATGATAAGTAACAGGAGGAACAACATGATATTCTTTAGGTTTGGCAGCATGATATTTTGTAGGTTGTGTCACATGCTTCTTGGTGTGTGTAGTGTGAAAACTCTATGCATGTGATGTGAGCCTAATATCATGTGAGTGGCCATATTTGAACTGATCATACAATGGCTTGTATGTGATTTTCAAATCATCAACAGGTTTAAGTTTATGTGAGGTATCACCCTCATAGCCAAAACCAAACCTTTTATTTCCAGAAACACCATATATCATAGAAGCAAGATGACTTCTGCCAATACTTCTAGATAGGAACTTTCTGAAGCTCGAGTCATATTGTTTCAGAATATGATTTAGACTAGGAATGGATTTTTATGATTCAGAAGGAGATCCAATATCTTTAGACAATTTTAAAACTTTTTCCTTCAGTTCAGAATTTTCCACTTCCAGCTTCTTAGTTTCAAATTCAAATTGCTTTTTCAGCTTTTTGTATTTGATACTAAGATGAGCCTTGAGTTCCAGAAGTTCAGTTAAACTGGAAACTAACTCTTCTCTAGATAGTACAGAAAATACCTCTTCAGAATCTGATTCTGATGTAGATTCTGATCCATCATCCACTGTGGCCACTAGTGCAAAGTTAGCTTGCTCGCCTTCAGAGTGTGATTCTGATTCTGATTCAGAATCATCCCATGTTGCCATAAGATCCTTCTTCTTATGAAACTTCTTCTTGGGATTCTCCTTCTGAAGTTTTGGACATTCATTCTTGAAGTGTCCAGGCTCATTTCACTCATAGCAGATGACCTTCTTCTTGTCAGATCTTCTGCCACCAGAAGATTCTCCTCTTTCAAGCTTCTTTGAACTTCTGAAGCTCTTGAACTTCCTTTGCTTACTCTTCCATAATTGGTTTACTCTTCTGGAGATCATGGATAGTTCATCTTCTTCTTCTGATTCTGATTCTTCATAATCTACTTCTTCAGCCTGAAAAACATTAGTGCATTTTTTAAAATTAGATTTTAACGCAATAGACTTACCTTTCTTCTAAGGCTCATTTGCATCCAGCTCTATCTCATGGCTTCTCAAGGCACTGATTAGCTCTTCCAAAGAAACCTCGTTCAGATTCTTGGCAGTTTCCCTGTTAGATATCTTCTCATTCTCAGCATGAGAGATAGCATTCAGCAAAACAGTTTTACATTTATGATGATTTTTGAAAAGCTTCTTTTGATCATCATTCATTTCTTGTCTTGTAAGCCTTACGCTAGTACCTTTCACTGGATGTTTGTAACCATCCATCAGAAGATCCCATAATTCACCATCTAGACCAAGGAAGTAACTTTCAAGTTTATCTTTCCAGTATTCAAAGTTTTCACCATCAAATACTGGTGGTCTAGTATAACCATTGTTACCATTTCCATTGTATTGCTCAGCAGAGCCAGATGTAGATGTAGGGTTAGGATCTTCACCAGCCATCTTTTACTGAAGCGTTTTTCTCTTCCTGAATCTTTTCTAAACACGGTTAAGTGCATGCACCTTAGAACCGGCGCTCTGATGCCAATTGAAGGATAGAAAAACACTTAGAAAGGGGGGGGGGGGGTTGAATAAGTGTAGCTTTAAAACTTGTAAAATAAAAACAATTTGCACAATGATTTTTATCCTGGTTCGTTGTTAACTAAACTACTCCAGTCCACCCCCTTGGAGTGATTTACCTCACTTGAGGATTTAATCCACTAATCACACGAGATTACAATGGTTTTCCACTTAGACAACTGCTAAGTCTTCTAGAGTATACTGATCACAATCTGATCACTCTAGGAACAATTTGCTTAGATACCCTCTAAGACTTTCTAGAGTATACTGATCAACAACCTGATCACTCTAGTTCTTACAACTTAATGTAAACAAATTCTTTTAAGAGTTACAATGCTTCTTATAAAGCTATTATCACAACTGTGATTTTCTCTTAAGTTTAAGCTTAATCTCACTAAGATATTACAACAGCAATGTAGTGAGTTTGATGATGAAGTTTGAGAGCTTTTGAATTTGACAGCGTTTCTGTATATTTGCGCAAGTGTTGTATATAGCTTCTCATCAGAACTTCATATATATAGGCACTTGAGAAGATGACCGTTGGGAGCATTTAATGCTTTGCGTAATCCGTACAGCATTGCATTAAATGTTTCACTCTTTGGTCAACTACCTTGAGCCTTGCTTTCGCTGTGTCTACTGACGTTGCCGTTAATAGCTTCTAACGTTCCTTTTGTCAGTCAGCATAGCCTACCATCTTGTACTTTCTTCTGATCTGATGTTTGTGTAAACAACGTTTGAATATCATCAGAGTCAAACAGCTTGGTGCAGAGCATCTTCTTGTCTTCTGACCTTGAAGTGCTTCTGAACGTGATACCATGAGAACTTCAGTGCTTCTGCTTCTGATCTCAAGTTCTTCTGATGCTTTCATAGACCTATGTTCTGATTCTGTTTGACCATCTTCTGATGTCTTGCCAGACCATGTTCTGATGTTGCATGCTTAACCTTCTGAGTCAGTGCTTCTTGCACTGATTTTGTGCATACTCTTTATATAATTCCTGAAATGGAAATTGCATAGTATTAGAGTACCACATTATCTCATACAAAATTCATATGCTTGATATCATCAAAACTAAGAATATTGATCAAAACAAATCTTGTTCTAACACATAGCGCTTGTGACCCACAGGTTTGGGGTTTGAATCCCCCTCGCCCCAGACCTTTTGTTCCTTTTTGATTTTTAACATTTCCAACTTGTTTTAATATGTAATGAAATGGGATGGGCCTAATGATCAGAACATGCGCTTGGCCCAGTGGTCATGTTTTGAGCCAATGATGTGAAGGTCTTGAGTTCTAACCCATTTTGAGACCAAAACATTATTTTTTAACACTTGTTTTATTCTTTTTTTATCAAACTTTGAGAAATCATAACAAATTGAAAAATTAATCTTTTTAACTTGTTCTTTTTTTGTATGATTATTTATGTTGCCTATTTTAATGTCATAAATTAAAAATCCAAAAATATTTATTTTATATTATTTAAAAATTAATTCAAAAACATGTCTTTTATATTAAGAAAATCAATTAAAAATCTTTTGTTTTGATTATTTCTTTTATAGAACTTTGTGAATGTTTTGTAAATATTTGTTTAGGTTTAGAATATGATATCTTTGACCTCTTCATGTACCCTTAGATCATTTCTCTTAAAGAAATAGGTATTTAACAATTAAAATCAATTAGGTTTAGGTGTTTATGTGAAAACCCTAATTCAAAAAAACCTTAGGTTTAAGACCCTAATCCAAAAGGAAACATGTTGATCTTTGTTTATCCATGATTAATTAAGTTTGTTATCTTGTACATACTTGTTGATTTAATCCTTGTTTTGTACTTAGTTGTTATTTTAACCATTATCTTGTTAATTTCTCTTATGTGTTGTTTATCTAACCCCATGTTTATTCATCATATCAATCATTCATCATTCATACATTAGTTTGAATCCAACAGTTTTAGATACATCCATCTCTATTATTTATTAATTATCATACTCACTTGTTTGTTCTTGTGCCACATAATATCCCACACACATTTGAGGTGTCCATTGTTGATTGCTTAAGTTTGTTGTTTTTGTCCAAAAGGATGGGAATGATATTGACTAAAATTGTCAAGGTACTCAAATTCCCTTTCCAATCTCTTTTATCTTGTGTTTAAAAGTATTGTTAAAGCTTTTACCTTGTTTTTTTTAAATGGTCTTGTATTGTTAAAGCTTAACCAAACCCTTTTTGTTTTTTTTGAAACCTTGGTACTAAGAGAAGAATTATTCCTGATGAAACTACTCTTAGTCCATTGACCTATGTATTGTTAAAGCTAGATCTCTTTGTTTTAAAACTTTGGTGTTAAGAGAAAAATTATTCCCGGTGAAACTTCTCCTAACCTATTGACCTTGTATTTTAAAGCTCGGTCCCTTTTGTTTTAAAATTGTTAAGTATTTTAAAGCTTAACCTTTTAAACTTATTAGGTATTTTAAAGCCTAATCTTTTTCAAAAATGTTTTGTTAAGTATTGGTAAAGCTTAACACCCTAAAATATTTTGGCCACTTTGGCCCCACTTTATTTTCCTTTTAAGAGGAACTACAAAAGCTCTGACTTTCCTATTGCACTAAAAGGGGTATGTAGGCCTAAGATGCGATATCTTATCAAGCTCACTTTCAAAAAAAATCTTTTCTCATCCCCACCCTCTATTGTAAACAAGTTTCATATATGATTTTCAAAAAAGTACAAACAAAAACAATAACATTTACGAAGAGGTTCCCATGGAGTACCATGGATATGAGGGGTGCTTAAAATCTTCCCCTTGTATAACAAAACACCTTACATAAATCTCTGATAAGTTTATTAGTTTTGATTTTAAAAACTTATGTGGGTTTTATTCGCTCTTTCTCCCATTCCTTTTGGAAACAATAAAGCGCAGTGGCGAATCTGTTTTAAAAAATGAGCTAAGTCTTTTCCATGGATCTAGTCTCACCAATTATACCGCTACAGAAAAATGGAGACTCTGCTGGGGATGTTGATCAAACTATTGGTACATCTTTGGAAGGGTTGATCCTACCTTTGTTTTGTTATTGTTTGTTGTTTACTTTTGTCCATACATTTGTCTTTTATTTTTCTATGTGTATACTTGTTATTTTATTGGGTTGTATTGGGAAATGGCTTGATTTCCCTTGTGGTGAGACAAATCCTAACCTGGATTTAGAGTGTACACTTATTATAGGAGACTGGTATAGTCAGTTTGATCTCGAGGGATTAGTCTCAAAGAATCAATTTGAGATCCATCGCTCAGTGGAGGCCTCTTTGGAAGTAACGTTATTGACCATGTAGTTGGGAATACATCGTTGCATTCAACTAGGTTGTTGAAGCTGGGGACCTAGAAACCCTTAACTAATCTTGGCCATTAAGATATAGTGTAGAAACTATGTCTGATTCATTTTCAGAATAGTTGTTACAAAAGGCTACGCTCCGATGAGTTTAGGGAAGGAAGAATTAAGAAGGCTAGGTTCTTTGAGTGTTGATCAAGACAAGTTTTGTAGCAAGTATGGAAGATTGATGTATCTCCTCAGAACCAAGATGGAAGAAGGAATCCTCTCCACTTTAATCCAATTCTATGACTCATTATATCATTGCTTCACCTTTCCTGATTATCAACTATTTCCTACCTTGGAAGAATATTCAAGCATCATTGGGTTGCCCATTAATCGAAGAATTCATTTCACTGGTTTAGAACAAGATCCCAAATCTTATGAGATTTCAAAATCCACTCATTTAAGAAATAAATAAGTTGAAAAGAACATGATTACTAAGGGAGGACTACCTGGATTACCTGCTGATTCATAACTGAGAAAGCTCTCACCTTGTCACAAGAAAGAAAGGAAGAAGACTTTGAAGCTATTTTTACCTCGTTAGTGTATGGGTTGTTCTTGTTTCCTAACATTAACAACTTTGTTGATATGAATGCCATCAAGATCTTTATGAAAAAGAATCATGTTCCTACCTTACTTGGGGACACTTACTATTCTATTCATCTCAGAAATTCCTATGGAAAGGGAATGGTTACCTGTTGTACTCCTTTGTTATATAAGTGGTACATCTCTCATTTTCCTGACACCTTTGAGTTCTAGAGCTAAAAGGAAGGTTTGAAATGGTCACACAATATCATGACTCTTACCAACGCTGAAATTGTTTGGACAAATAATCACTTTTGTAGGATGAAGACCTTGGACTGCTATGGTGATTTCCCTAATGTACCCCTCATTGTACAAAAGGAGCAATCAACTATAGCCCCGTGTTAGCTCGTCGTCAATTTGGGTTTCCTATGGACAAAAGACCAAGGAACAATTTTTTGGATGGGTTCTTTCTGGAAGAAAGAGTTGAAAACAAAGAGTTTAGAGAAAGGATTGCTAATGCTCGGCATCCAAGTCATAGAAAAGAAATTAAAGATTGGAAGACCAAAGGGGATCTCTCTCCTGAGCCCTTTGATGGTTGAGTCACTACAAGATCTGCTAAGTTGAGAATGCCTATTCTCCCTGGAACATCTCTCCTCTTTGTAGAGAAACCTCCTCTACCCCCTGTTGCTCCTCCAATAATTGAAAGCCTCTAAGTAGCTCTAAGGAAGATGAAGAAATCAAGAGACCATTGGAAGAGAAAGTTTGAAAACTCTGATGCTCAATTAGGAATGATATAGGAATCCCATGAAGATGTGCCGAAAGAAAAGAATGAACAACTATTCCTTCAAGACACTTGGCTCATATCTAAGGATGCTACTATTGCCAAATATGCAAGAGAGAAGAAAAGGAAGCAAGAAGAAGAAGCTCTCCCTCCAAAATAAGCTGCATGGAAGACTATTTTTGAGAAGCTAGAGAAGGTCAAGTTGAAGAAGAAGAAGACTCAAGATGATATGGATACTTCTCACTAAGCTTTGATGATCACTCTAGGATTTTGCTAGCTTTCTTTATTTGTTTTTACCTTGTAACTCTTGAAAGTAGTTTATGACTTGGTTGTCCCTTGTCCCTTTGTATTCTATCAAAAGAAAATGGTACTTCGATGAGATGGTTCAGCTATGAACAGTTAGCTCAGTGTGCATGAATTGCAGAAGTGAAAATGTTGGTGAGACCTTGTAAATTCCCGAATTTGGAGGAAGTATAGATTTAATATTTACGTCTGGCGGTCAAGTCGGAGTGTCCTTGAGAGGGAATAATCAAGTACTTGTGTTGTTTGCATCTCTAGGGGCGGAGGGAGATGTTATGGAAAAAGATGTGTCAGTTGTGTGAGAGTCCTGATGTTTCTCCGGGGATAATTGCGAATTGTCGTTAGAGCGAGTTGTTGGTATGAGTTAATGTTATCCTTGGGGAGAACTGTTGGGAGCTAAGTCAAGTAAGATTACAAGTTGTTTTAATGATGCAGATTCTTATACCGGAAGGTGTCCGTTAAGCGAGTAGGATAGATCTTATAAGATGAAGCTCAGAGAGTTGCAACGTTTTCAACTCTGCATATTGATCGTGAAGTTGTCAGTGTTGAGTTACCATTGCGTGTGATGTAGATGTTTTGAATGATGATAGAAGGATAAATTGTTATGGGTTTTTTTGTTGGAATCACATAAGAGATTGTAGGAGGTCATCAATGTTGTTGGGTGTTTCTGAATCGAGTGTCAGAATCATAACTCGAAGGTATGAGTAGTTTTGTGAAAAGGAATGGAGCCTTGGTGTTTCGAAGACGGAATTTTTGGCGAATTACTGTGTTTCTTGAGTTATAAGAAGAATGAGGTTTTGAAAATGTGTTAGAATTCATGTTTTATGGTTCCAAATTATTACTGTATGTAGGTGTGAATGTATAAGTGTTTATTTCATGAAAGGTGGCTGAATTGGTAGGATTTTAGTGGAGAATTAGTATGAACCCGAGGATTGTTCGTAGGAATTTTTTTGGTTTTTGGGGAAATTCAAAGATTTATAACTTTTTACTCGAGTATCCGCTTGATGCACCGTTTGAATCTGGGAAAAGATCATAGAATTTACTTTCTTGGGAAAATGGTTTATTATTCAGGAAATGAATTTAAATCGGTGTGTAATGAGACTTTGTGGTGTCGGTATATGATGTCGATGTTTGCAATTTTTGGTAACCTTTGGAGATTCATAACTTTTGGACCGTAACTCCGTTTGGGTAGCCGATCGAAGCGTTAGGAAGCTAGCGCGCTGTTATTTTCAATAATAATGATTCGTGTACATGTAATCGATTTAAATGGAACATGAAGGATAGAAAAACACTTAGAAAGGGGGGGTTTGAATAAGTGTAGTCTAAAAACTTGAACGATAAAAACAAATTGCACAGTTATTTTTATCCTGGTTCGTTGTTAACTAAACTACTCCAGTCCACCCCCTTGGAGTGATTTACCTCACCTGAGGATTTAATCCACTAATCTCAACAGATTACAATGGTTTTCCACTTAGCACACGACTAAGTCTTTTAGAGTATCCTGATCACAACCTGATCACTCTAGGAACAACTGCTTAGACACAAGCTAAGACTTTCTAGAGTATCTTGACCACCACGTGATCACTCTAGTTACAACTGCTTAGACACAAGCTAAGACTTCCTAGAGTATCCTGATCACACTTGATCACTCTAGTTACTTACAAATTATGTAATCAATTTTAAGAGTATTACAATGCTTCTAAAAAGCTATAATCACAACAGTGATATTTCTCTTAAAGTTTAAGCTTAATCTTACTAATATATTACAACAGCAATGTAGTGAGCTTTAATGAAGATGAAGTTTGTGAGCTTTGATTTGAACAACGTTTCAGCAAGTATTCTCAGAATCGGTAACCTTGCTTCTCATAAGAACTTCATATTTATAGGCACTTGAGAAGATGACCGTTGGGAGCATTTAATGCTTTGCGTATTCCGTACAGCATTGCATTTAATGTTTCACTCTTTTGTCAACTACCTCGAGCCTTGTTTACGCTGTGTCTACTGACGTTGCCTTTAATAGCTTCTAACGTTCCTTTTGCCAGTCAGCGTAGCCTGCCATCTTGTACTTGCTTCTGATCTAATGTTTGTGTATACAATGTTTGAAAATCATCAGAGTCAAACAGCTTGGTGCTGAGCATCTTCTTGTCTTCTGACCTTGAAGAGCTTCTGAGCGTGATACCATGAGAACTTCAGTGCTTCTGCTTCTGAACTCAAGTTCTTCTGATGCTTCCATAGACCCATGTTCTGATTCTGCTTTGACCATCTTCTGATGTCTTGCCAGACCATGTTCTGATGTTGCATGCTGAACCTTCTGAGTCAAAGCTTCTGAGCGCAGATTTGTGCATACTCTTTATATATTTCCTGAAAGGAAAATTGCAGTGTATTAGAGTACCACATTATCTCATACAAAATTCATATCCTTGTTATCATCAAAACTAAGAATATTGATCAGAACAAATCTTGTTCTAACAATCTCCCCCTTTTTGATGATGACAAAAACATACATAAATGATATGAATTTGCAACCAGAAAAGAACAGACGACAAAGGACAATTACACAGCTATAGCATAAGCATATAGACAATGTGTGAATATGTCTCCCCCTGAGATTTATAATCTCCCCCTGAGATAGATAATCTACCCCTGAAATAAATACTAGAAGAATTTTAATAATAAAAGACTTCCCTGAGTATTTCAATAGAGACGTACACATGAGCTTATGTCTTCAGAACATTCATGACTTCTGATTCTTGCTTCCGTAGGACAGCTTCAAAACTTGAATTTCTTTAGATCCCTAGAACATCCACAGCTTCTGATTCCTGCTTCCATCGGACAGCTTGAGAACTTGAATTTCTTCGATCTTTAGAACATTCACAGCTTCTGATTCCTGCTTCCATTAGGACAGCTTCAGAGCTTGAATTTCTTCTTACATCACTTCATGCTAGATTGTATCAGAACATTGTTGAATGTATCAGAGCATCATCAGAGCATCTCTACATCCTGAAATGTTACAGAACAAAACTAACGACAAAATTCAGCATGAAAGAGTCAGAACATAGAATATGTTTCAGAACACATAATATGTATCAGAGCCACATAATATGTATCAGAACAAATAGACATAATGTTTCAGAGCATATTCTATCATCAGAATATTTGAACATTCTTCCTTCTTGCTTCTGATCTTGAAGCTTTCTAGCACTCAGCTTGCTTCAAGAATCCAAGAGCTTGATTCTTTAGAATTGCTTCTCCTCATGGTTTTGCTTCTCATGTTGAGCTTTGAAGAGGATCTTTAATTCCTGCACAGTCAACACTCAAAAACCATAGAACTTTGCAAGTTCTGTTAGAAAAGTGGAGCCTTTCTCCTAGCAACTGATAAAATTAAATCAGATCATTTATCACATATTTCTCCCCCTTTTTGTCATATCAACAAAAACATAAAATATTCAGATGAAAAACAAAAGGAAACATGTGGAAGAAAAAAGATAATTTTCATTTAGCTCAAAGAAAAGACAGAGGTACAGAAATACAAGAGGATAAGCAAGAGAAGATGCACAAAACAGATGCAGCAAAGCAAAAACGAAAAACAAAACAACTAAGACTCAATCTAAGATGACCCTAGCTTCGACAAAATCTTGGCCAACATATCTTGAATCCCATTGTTATGCTCATTCTGCCTCTCCATGAAAGCTCTAAACTCAGCATTGACTGAGCTTTGCTCATCCTGGTTCTTCTGAATAACTTCTAGAGTCCTTGCAAGACGAGAAGGTTCATCAGAAGAAGCTTCACAGCTTCTATCCACAGGGATGGCATTGTGATCTGCAGCTTCCATTGTTAGATCATTTTCAGGATTTTCCTCAACAGGAACTATTTCAGCAACATGATCTTCTACATATGCTTCTTGCATAGAAGCATCTTCATATTCTGCAGCCGGAATCTCAGAATCTCCATTCTCAAGTACCTGAAGAATGGCAGCTAGATTCCTAGGGGCAGAAGGACCTTCAACTTCTGGTGGGTCAACAACTTCTGGAATGACCAAGCTTGGGTCTTCCTTAGAAGGGTTTTCCCTCAGAAAGTCAAAGAGAGTCTTGAAATCTCCGAGCAGAACAGGATATTGAGGTCTCCAGACCACAATTTCCCTGCAAGGGTTAGCTTCCATTGCAGCAACAAGTCTTGCTTCTTCCAATTCATCCACAAACTGCTTCTCCTCAAAGATATGTCTCCCTCCGAGACGAGCAAACCAGAAGTCTTCATAACTTCTCAGAATTCCACGAGGCCGTGGAGTAGCTTCTACGCAAGCTTCCTGAAGTTCTATAAAGTAAGCATCTGTTTCTCTGCGTAAGATTCTCTAGAACTTCCGCATAGCAACGTCATTCAAGCCAGAACTTTCAGCAATTCTGAGGGTATCAAAGATACTTCTGAGATTCCTCTTTACCTTTTCAAAAATTACACCAATAGGGTAGACTAAGCAGGATTTTATAATGGTTCGAGAAGAAAAAGGGTTAGGGACAGAATAGGGTTAAGGCTCTCTATCCAACCTATAAGAAGATTCTGCTTCATTATCAGACTCTAACACAACCAGTTCAGCTTCAGGATGAGGCTTTGGAGTGTAGTTGCAGTCACGGAGCAGTTGCTCATGTGATGCAGAGTTTGGAAGATCAAAACCACTTTGGTTGTTTTGAGAGGTGGAAGGAATGGGTTCATAGTTGGCATAGGGAGGAGGTTGAGAGATGGAGATATTTGTGTGAGGTGGAAAGAGAGTTTGAAGGGGTGGTATATCCAAAAACAGGATTGATGGTGGGTGGAGAAGAAGGAATGGTTACAGGAGAAGATGGAGGTGTAAGAACATGGATGTTTATAGGTGATTCTGATGGGGCTATTTCTGGTTCAGGGATAGGGGCAACCGCTATTGGTGCAACTTCTGAACGTAGAGAAGGAGTAGAATCAGGTTCAGAGATATGCATACCTTTAGATACCTTCTGAATAGCTTCGACCACAGCCTCAAGCGTCTTCTGCTTCTTACTTTTCTTCTCTTCAACAATCTTCGCTTTCCCACGAGAGATTTCTCTCCTTCTGGCTGATTCCAGAGCATCCTTCTTATTATCACCAGCATTCTGACCTTCTGGTCTTTTCACAGTATCTTCCTGCTGATTCACAGCTTCTTGAGCAGCTTCTCCTTCATCGGAGTCATCAACTATCAGCTTCCTTTTTCTTATTTTCTTCTTCTCAACCACTAAAACTTTTTCAACATTTTTACTCTTCTTTTTCTTCTCAGCAGCCTCCTTCTTATTTTTCTCAAAATCAACTGAGACAGCCTTAACAATCTTTGCAATGATTTCTTCTGGAACAACTTCTTTCACAGTGGTAGCAGCAGCATTCTGAACTACCTTCACCTGATTAACAGAAGGATGATCAAATTTTCTTTTGGTTCTTCTTTCCTTCTTTTCAGCAGCTTGAGGAGCAGCTTCTGAAACATCTTCTGAGGCAGCAGCCCTAGAAGTTTTCTTGCGACCAACAACAGCAGGAGCACCTAGTTCTTGACCTTTTATTCCTTCATCTTCTTCTAGTGATTTCAGATACCTAGTTCTGACTCCTAGTACCTCACTATTGAAGAAGGTTTCAAATTCAGCTAGAACAGGTTCTCTTCTGATTCTTGTTCCAGCAAGAGGTTGGGGGTTTTGATGATAGTGTCAATCACCTTCATCTTCTTTAAAGTGAGAGCATTCAGACAACTCCCAGAGGTAACAGCAAGGTCTTTGATAATACCTTCAGTTTCCAGGTTCTCAATAACTTTGGAATGAACCAGAAGGTTTGTAATGATTCTACCAAAAGGAATAGTGGTACAGCTTTTTGTTCTGAAAGCATTTCTGGAGTTCTTCACAGCATCCCATAAGTGATTGAAGATAATGTAGTTAACATCAACCTTCTTCTTAGTGGCAATGAAGTACAGAATGTATTTTTGCTCATTGTTGACGAAGTCAACAGCATGTGTTCCTTTCCTGTGATAGAAACACCCAAGAAGAATCTTGGTCCAGATTTTGTAGAGGTGTCTCATGTCCTTGACATGCTTTGTTTTATTTACATCTGTGTAGAGAGTAGATAACACAACTTCCCAATCAGCCCTTTGATCGATTACAAAAGCCCCCTCAGGGTTTCTCAGATCAAACATCATTCTTAGGATGTTCTCAGTCACTACCACAAACATTCCATGGACGAAAGACAAGATGGATTTAGGGGCGACAACTGCATGCACCCAGAACTCCTTGACAAGATCTGGGTAGACTGGTCCACAGAACTCAGCGAATAGTGAAGTCCATCCTTGAAAGATGATATCTTCTTTAAGATGAAATTGGTGTTCTTCAATGTTATCAAAATCAACCATGAGTTCACATAGAACTTCCACTTCATCCTTAGGAATGGAGCACGCAACAACCGGAGTGATTTGCTGATATTCTTCTTCTTGAAGATGAAGATGAGCAGATGAACCAACATTTTGAGATGAAGAAGCAGCCATTGAAGCAGAACGAACAAATAAGAAGAACAAATTCTGGGTTTTTGTTTAGGGTTTTAGAAGAGACTAAAAAGTTTTCAAAAAAGTATGCAAGAAGAAAGAGAGAATGGGAGCGAAAGAGATAAACAATATGATTTGAAAAGAATTTATAGAGACGGATTTAAAAAAAATACAATAAAAATTTGAGAATGAACAGTTACAGAATCAAAAGAAATCAATTGCATTAAATGATGAGTGATGTTAGGTAAGAGAACGTGGTAAGTGAAATGATTTAACACAGTTACCTAG
>NW_026705074.1:0-50001 GCF_029867415.1 Vicia villosa
CAAATTAATTTTACTTAAAAATGTATCATCTACTTTGACTGTTGGTGGTGGTTTTTTTTGTGAGTGCATAGGTAAGAGTAAAGTGCCCGTTCGGATATGGAAACTGTTATGTATAGGATACAAAATTTTAATAAACATTAAAATATAAATATATATGTCAATAGAAAATAATAATTTCTCACTATAATATATGGAATAGAAAATTATATTGTTCAATTTACCACAAAACATTTAAATAAAAGTTTAATTAATAAAAAATTGTATTGAAGAATGACTTTTCAGGGTTTTGGAGAGCTCGATATGGATGCGTATCCATACTCTTTCATCAACATTCACTAAAAAAAAAAAAGTAATCTGCCACGGACAGAAAACCGCGGCAATATGCAAAATAATCGTGGTTATAAGTTTTTGCCACGGTTTGGCCATGGAAATTAAACTGTGGGATATGCGGGCGTGGCCTAAAGTATAGTCCACGGTTTTGTAGTTTGAGCCACGTTTTTTGTAAAACCGTGGCTTGTATAGGCTACAGTTTAGATATCTAGATTAAGGCCGAGGCTTACCATTTCCCTCAGTTTTAAACCGTGACCAGATCGTAAAACCACGGTTTCTATTCAATGTATAGCATACGGTTTAGTTGCCTAGGTCTTGTCACGGTTTGTTTATAGCCACTAATTAAAACGGCGGCTATATGTAAGCCAATGTTTTAAGTTTTTTCTCACTGACCCAACAAATAGAATGCCAATCGTGGCAAATACTTTCTTCAAGTATCGACAACACTCAGTAGCATTTCAAGCAATAACGTAACTTTTCATGGTGAATACATAAAAAATTACCTTCTATAATATATTTTTACCTTTACAATATGCCACATCTTAAGCTATATATATAGATACCCCACCTTTCAATCTTCATATATCATACACTGAAACACAAGTAAGTTTAAAAAATCAAGATGAAGAATTTGAGTTTGATTCTAATATTTCTAGTCCTATTGCTCCTAAATACCGAGCAAGGGAATGCTCTTGATTGCGGACAAGTACAGTCATCTGTACACCCTTGTGAGGCATATCTCCTCAAAGGTGCTAACGAGCCATCAGCTGGTTGTTGCAGTGGCGTTAGATCTATAAGAGATTCGGCAACCACTGTTGAAGAACGACGTGCTGCATGTGAGTGCTTGGAAAAATTTGCTAACAAGTACCCTAACGTTAGAGATGATTTAATTGCCTCAGTTCCAGTACGTTGTGGTGTTGACTTAGGTTATCCTATAAGCAAAGCCATGAATTGCAATGAGTAAGTTTTCAATATTTCTTTCTTTATAAAATTACACTTTAACATAATTTTATTTATACTCTTTATGAAGAGAAACATATATATTTAATGTTATGGAAAATTATTTATAAGTTGATGTCTTTGTAAAAATTGCTTTATAAATAATACAACCCTTTGTAATAAGTGTAAAAATAGTTGATAAAGTAGTAATTTAATCTTGCTTTACTTCTATATGTTTTACAAATTTATTTTTTATTGTATTGCTGATATTATTTTTTGTGTTTTGTTTGGCAGCATTCCTTGAACTCAATGGAGATAATAATAAACTGAACAGGGTGGACACATGGTTGTTCTTATAAAAATAATACAAACCCTGTATAAGTATGTTCTATGGTGGTGTAAAATTTAATGTGACGTTAAAAAATATATGATATTTATATTTACTTACCTTTGTGCATTATTTTTTATTACAGAGATTAACTTATGCATAAAAAGTTAGACATTACTTTTTCAATTATTCAATTTGGTAATAACTTTCTAGTCAATGTTTATTTTTGAAAATAAAAATCATAAAAAAATAACAAAATTAGTTTTTTAATAAATAAAAATATTTTGAAAATATGAGTACAAGAGATACTCCAACCCAATAGAACAATGGTTTAGACAAAAAACCCAAACAGAAAAATTAATTGCTAAATCCTCTTTTTAAAATAATTTACATAAAGTTCTCATATGATTAACAATGTGAATGAATCATATTTCTATATCCCCTATATATATATTTTCTTCAAGTTTCATTCTAAAGAGCTTGTAATAATGGGTAACCTAAAGGTTTTCCTACATTTCTTTTGCAATATCGTAGTGAGAAACACCCAAAAACTCGTCATTTTCCAGAGAAATGGTGATAATAGTTTTAGACTTTAAACAATTTAGGAGGTAGAAGATGGAAGGTTGTTAGCGATTCGGTGTGACAATGTGATGATTTTGGGGGAAAAAATCTATGCCAACTTGCCCAGTTTTGAACGTTCTAGATCGGGTTTCGAAGGAAAGTCTAGATCGAGCGCGCCTCTGGGGGAAGGGAGTGTGTTTCAGGGGGCGTTGAAGGTGGGAACCAAGGGAGAAGAGTTGAAGATTAGATGGGGAAGAGCAATTTTTTGAACAGATCTTTTGCTAGTGTGGTAACCGATGGGAATATAGTCAGGAAGAACAATGTTCTTAAGCCTGTTCTTAGTTATACAACCAGTGCTGAAGATAGGAGCATGATGGAAAGAGCTTATGTGGGTTTCGTGTTGATCCCTGGATCGACTTATAACATACAATCACATTTTGAGATGGAAGGTTATTTTCAAGTGAAAGTGACACCGATGGGGAGAAACTTATGTCTTTTAGAAGAAGTGGAGGAAGATGTGATCGACGATTTAACAGGGGAGGGTGAAACTTGGTGGAAGCAGTGGTTCTCTGAGATTAGGAGGTGGAATGAATTTGATCGCGATGAAGGGAGAGTTATTTGGGTTAGTGTTTATGGGGTCCCAAATCACGCTTGGAATTGAAACTTCTTTGTAGCTTTAGCAAACACGATGGGTAGCTTTATTTGCTTGGACGAGTCTACGGCGAATAGGTCCAACTTCGACACCGCGAGGTTTATGGCAAGGGTGCAGATTGATCATGTGCTGATTAATAAGTTGCTGGTTCAGATTGATGGGAAAGAATTCTCTATCGTCTTGAAGGAGGATGCGATTGGCTCATTCCGCAATTCTTCAGGTACTCCTAAATTTCTCTCTTCTGAGTCCGATTCTTTTGAATCTGAGGATGCCTGGTCTGAAAACTGTTTATACGATGTTGATGTGGCTGATTCTGTCAATGATGCCTCAGTGATCGCACCCCTATTTGATCCGATTGCTAGGAATCCGGTAGACCAGAGGGATTCTGTTATTGTTGTGGGTGAGGATGCTGAGAGGGATGGAAAGCGTGTTGTCCAATTGTGTTGTTTGAAACAGAGTTTGTGCGAAGCGGTGCAGGATTCTAGTTTATCTGTGGTTCCTGAGTCTGTCAATGTCTCTTGCTCTGAACTTGGTTCTTCTTTCCCCAAATGTTTGTCGTTCGATGCTGCTGTGAAGGATTTACAAGGCTTTAAGGGGGACAGAAAGGTGGTCGAAGCTTTTTCTCGTAAGGAACAACATGTTAGTGTTCCTGGAAGTGTTTGTGTCGCTAATGACGGTTTTAATGTTGTTCCTTGGGAGCCGGGAGCGGGCAGTGGGGGGGGGGGGGGGTTTCCAAAGAAGGTTCATTTTAGGAAAATTCAGGAGGTGGGCAGTGATAAGGGTATGGAGGCAAATCAGAAAAAGGGTCGGAGAGTAAGGGGCAGCGGCTGCGATAAAAAACACAAGAAGTTGAAGGGGAAAGTTGTGAAGGCGGTGAATTCTTTTGCCTCTAAATCTGACCCTATTCAATCGTTTAGTGGCGAAGATTCGGTTTTTTACGGAAATCAAATAGAAGATTCGGACATTCAAAGGTGCAACTCTAGACAATGGAATTTTATAGATGGAGATGTTGGTAGGAAATTGTTGTCGGCAATAGTTTCTTTGGGAGTGGTGGATGCGGAGGGTAGGGATAACTTGAGGAGTAGGATTAAAAATCTCGAGAAAGTAGGGAATGTCACTAGGGAAGGTAGGAAGGAGCATTCTTCAAGTTTAAAATGATTATTGGTTCTATGAACATTAGGGGAGGAGGTAGCTCTTTAAAGAGAAGGAGGGTGAATTCAATCATTAAGAGAGGGAAAGAGAATATTTTTTTGATCCAAGAAACGAAGATTAAAGATTTTAAGGATTTTTTTGCTAAGAGCTTTTGGTGCAACCAAGACATTGGTTATTCTTTTTCTAATTCTTTGGGAGCATCGGGGGGGGGGGGGGTCATTTTAATCCTTTGGAAGGAAGGAAATGTGGAGGTGGTTAGTAGCTTTAGAGGGGATGGTTATCTAGGCGTCAAGGTGAATTGGGAAAACCATTGGTATTATGTTATAAACGTTTATTCTTCTTGTTATTTGGACAAAAAGAAGAGGTTGTGGGAAGTTTTGGGGAGGTTGAAGGAGAAATACAAAGAAGGGGAGTGGATTATTGGAGGGGATTTCAATGCTATAAAAAATAGAAGAGAAAGGAAGGGTTCAATGGCTTTGGCAAATCAAAGTGAGATGAATCTTTTTGCGGATTTTATTCACAAGACTTCTTTAGTGGATATACCGTGTAAGGGTAAGAAGTATACTTGGTATAGTGGTGACGGTAAAACTATGAGCAGAATAGATCGTTTTCTTGTTTCGGATGTGGTTGTGGATATGTGGGGTGTTGTGGGACAATGTGTGGGTGAGAGAGATATTTCGGATCATTGTCCGATTTGGTTGGTGGTAGACAAAGTAAATTGAGGCACTAAACCGTTTAGATTTAATAACGAATGGTTCTCTTCGGATTCCTTTCTTTCTTTTCTTGAGAAGGAATGGAGTTGTCTTGTTGTGGAGGGAAGAGGGGATTTTGTGTTGAAGGAGAAGTTGAAACTCCTTAAAATCAAACTAAAATGGTGGAATGAAGAGGTTTTTTGGAGATACGATATGGACATAGAGAAGGACGTGAGAAACATCAATTTATGCGACGAGATTTTGGATATGGGAGAGGAGGAATTGATTAAGGAAACGATTGACAAGAGGAGGGATGCTTCTATTATTTTTTGGAGGGGTCTTCAAATTAAAGAGAATATGCTCATCCAAAAGTCTAGATTGAAATGGTTGAAGGAGGGTGATTCAAATAATGGTTTCTTCCATAAGTCGATCAAGGAAAGAAGGAGGATAAATCATATCGGCCCAATTCTTTCTCCCGAAGGAATGGTCGATTCGGTTGATGATGTCAAGGGGGAAGTGTTTAGGCACTTTAATGCAAAATTTAAAGCGGAAGAGGAGGTTAGACCAATTTTGGACGGAATTTATTTCAAAAAGGTGAGTGACTCCGACTTGGCGGTTCTTGAAAGTCCTTTCTTAGAAGAAGAGATTAAAGAAGCTTTATGGAGTTGTGGTGGTTCGAAGAGTCCGGGGCCGGATGAGTATTCTCTTCTTTTTTTTCAAAAAGTGTTGGTATTTTCTTAAAAAGGATCTTGTGGGTTTTTTCAAAAGTTTCTATGATGGTGGTTCTCTTTCTAAGGCGGTAACTTCCTCTTTTATTACTTTGATTCCCAAATCTAACAATCCTATTTCTTTAGACGATTATAGACCTATTTGTTTGGTTGGGAGCATGTATAAGGTGATGGCTAAGTTATTGGCGGGTAGAATCAAGAGGATCCGTGGGAAGATTATTTCCCCGTGTCAAAGTGGTTTTGTGCCGGGCCGCCAAATGTTGGATGGTGTCGTTGTGGCAAATGAGGTGGTGGATTATGCTAGGAAAGAAGGGACGGATTGTTTGCTCTTTAAAGTTGATTTCGAAAAGGCCTACGACAAGGTAAATTGGAATTTTTTGAGGTATATGTTTAGAAGGATGGGTTTCGATGAGAAATGGAGAGGTTGGATGGAAAAATTAGTGTTCAAAAGTCATATGTCGGTTCTTGTGAATGGTAGCCCGACAAAGGATTTTGAGGTTGGCAAGGGTTTGAGGCAAGGAGACTCATTGTCGCTATTTCTCTTTGTTGTAGTGGCGGAAGGATTAACGGGGTTAATTAGGAAATCCATAGAAGTGGGTGAATTTGAAAGCTTTTCTATCCATCGGAAGTGTGAGGTGGATATTCTTCAATTCGCGGATGATACCCTTTTGGTGGGGAAAGGTACTTGGAAACACGTGTAGGCGATTAGAGCGGCTCTAAAGGCTTTTGAGTTGGTGTCGGGTTTGGGAATTAACTACCACAAAAGTAAGTTAATTGGGATAAATGTTAATGGAGGATTTTTAGAAGCCGCTTCTTTTGTTCTTTCTTGCAAGATTGAAGAGATTATTTTTATTTCTTAGGGATTCTGGTAGGTTTCAACCCGAGGAACTTTGAGACTTGGAGGCTGCTTATTTCCAAGTTGAAAAATCGGTTGGCGGGGTGGAAAAATAGGTTCCTTAACATTGGCGGTAGAATAACTTTATTGAAATCTATTTTGAGTTCCTTAACTGTTTTCACTATGTCTTTTTACAAGATGCCTATTAAGGTAGCGAAGGAGGTTACTCGTATCCAAAGTTCTTTCTTATGGGGAGGAGGAGATGGTAGGAGATGCATCCATTGGATTAGTTGGAGGGAGGTAACTCAACCATATGATAAGGGAGGCATTGGAATAAAAAAATGTCGTGGATTTTAATTTGGCTCTTTTATGTAAGTGGAGGTGGAAGATTCTTAAAGGGGAGGATTCTTTATGTCATAATATCCTTAAGGCGCGGTACGGTGATTTAGGGGTGAAGATTATGGGTGGAGCCAATTCCTTGAGAGATAAGGGCGGGGAGTCCGTTTGGTGGAAAGACATCTTGAAGTTGGGGGCGAATTCTTTTATTGACCCGTTTGTTTCTTTTTGCAGGTTCATCGTTCATAATGGGTATAATACTCCTTTTTGGGAAGTGAGGTGGTTATGTGGTTTGGTTTTGAAGGAAGAATTCCCGAGTCTTTTTGATGTATCTTGCTTGAAAGGTGTATCGGTAGCGGTGATGGGAGGTTGGGTGGAGGATAAGTGGACATGGGGGGGGGGGGGTGCGGTATTCCGGAAAATCGGTTGCACCATCCTTTGGTGGCGGCCGAATGGAGGCTCTTTGTAATTTATTGGAGGTTTTTGGAGCGATGGGTGTTCATAAGGATGAGGTGGTTTGGGATCATAAAGGGGTTAATTCTTTTTCGGTTGCTTCTTGTTACGAGGCTTATGCTTGTCATCGTACACCTTTGGGTCCGTTTGGTAGAATTTTTTAGGCTAGATCTTTGGTTTAGAAGGCGGATGTTCCCTTTAAGATTAAGGCTTTTGGTTGGAGGCTCCTTGCTAATAGACTTCCAACAAAAGATCTCTTGGTGTTAAGAGGTATTCCTATTCCTTCCGAAAATTTAATTTGCTCTTTTTGTCGAATTGTACCGGAAAACCGGGATCATTCTTTTTTTGGTTGCCCTTCCGAAAAGATCTCTTTTTGTCCATTTACCACAAAACATTTAAATAAAAGTTTAATTAATAAAAAGTTGTGTTAGGTTATCTTAGGTTATGTGTGAGAGTTTAGAAGAGAAGATTTTGAAAAAATAGAAAGATTAGGTGAAAAGAATTGAGTGATTTTGGTTGAGAGAATTTTAGAGGGTTTAATTTTATTCATAATACAAAATTATTTTTTCAAAAAAATCATATATTTTCCTATATTTTCTTAAACATTCGTTTTCGGAAGTCTTCCCCTAACCTCCGGTCCAAACTCCCTAAGATAGCCTTAAGTAAACGATACAAAAATATATTATAAAAATCATAAATGTTATTCAAAATAAAATAATAAAAGCACCGGTGCCTCAGAGATTGATTTCTTCCCTTGCTCGGTATTTGCTTTCTTCCCATGTACGCAAATGTGGAAGGAGATTGTTTTACTTCATCGTTTTTAAATTTTGATGACACCAAGTTTAATTTCTTGTAAAGTATCTAATATTTATTAAAACTATGATGCGTTAGACTTTGTGTTTCTTATTGGAAAATGGTACAAAATACTAATAGATGTGCAATGTTTTAAGTTTTTTCTCACTGACCCAACAAATAGAATGCCAATCGTGGCAAATACTTTCTTCAAGTATCGACAACACTCAGTAGCATTTCAAGCAATAACGTAACTTTTCATGGTGAATACATAAAAAATTACCTTCTATAATATATTTTTACCTTTACAATATGCCACATCTTAAGCTATATATATAGATACCCCACCTTTCAATCTTCATATATCATACACTGAAACACAAGTAAGTTTAAAAAATCAAGATGAAGAATTTGAGTTTGATTCTAATATTTCTAGTCCTATTGCTCCTAAATACCGAGCAAGGGAATGCTCTTGATTGCGGACAAGTACAGTCATCTGTACACCCTTGTGAGGCATATCTCCTCAAAGGTGCTAACGAGCCATCAGCTGGTTGTTGCAGTGGCGTTAGATCTATAAAATCTTCGGCAACCACTGTTGATGAACGACGTGCTGCATGTGAGTGCTTGGAAAAATTTGCTAACAAGTACCCTAACGTTAGAGATGATTTAATTGCCTCAGTTCCAGTACGTTGCGGTGTTGACTTAGGTTATCCTATAAGCAAAGCCATGAATTGCAATGAGTAAGTTTTCAATATTTCTTTCTTTATAAAATTACACTTTAACATAATTTTATTTATACTGTTTATGAAGAGAAAAACATATATATTTAATGTTATGGAAAATTATTTATAAATAATACAACCCTTTGTAATAAGTGTAAAAATAGTTGATAAAGTAGTAATTTAATCTTGCTTTACTTCTATATGTTTTACAAATTTATTTTTTATTGTATTGCTGATATTATTTTTTGTGTTTTGTTTGGCAGCATTCCTTGAACTCAATGGAGATAATAATAAACTGAACAGGGTGGACACATGGTTGTTCTTATAAAAATAATACAAACCCTGTATAAGTATGTTCTATGGTGGAATAAAATTTATAGTGATTGTAATAAATACATGATATTTATGTTTATATATATATCTTTGTGCACTCTTTTTAATTATAGAGATTAACTTATGCATAAAAAGATAGACATTACTTTTTCAATTGTTCATTTTGGTAATAATTTTCTAGTCAATGTTTATTTTTGAAATTAAAAATCTTAAAAAAATAACAAAATTAGTTTTTTAATAAATAAAAATATATTGAAAATATGAGTACAAGAGATACTCCAACCCAATAGAACAATGGTTTAGACAAAAAACCCAAACAGAAAAATTAATTGCTAAATCCTCTTTTTAAAATAATTTACATAAAGTTCTCATATGATTAACAATGTGAATGAATCATATTTCTATATCCCCTATATATATATTTTCTTCAAGTTTCATTCTAAAGAGCTTGTAATAACCTTGTTTCACATCCCCTCTATGAGGATTCTCATCTTTTCTTTTCAAGAAGTAAATCCTTATCCAATAAAGTACGAGGATCAATACAGTCAATCCTTTGAAATCATTCTTACATCTTCGAAAGATTAGTCTTATAACTAAGTTTGCGTGTGATTCCACATCTTAACCAAGTGAATCCTAACACAAGGTGGGATGCGGGGTGAGTTGTGATATTATAAAATTGAGATTAATTTATAAAAACTTTTATTTTTGAAAATGTTTATATTAGAACATATAAATAAGCAAAGACATAGAAACAATATAGTGGATACAAGATGATGAATAATATAGATATGGAATGGAAAATAAATAAACAAGACAAAATAAAGAGATAATGGATAGAGAAATGCATCAGAGGTTTATACATGTTTGGAATAATCACTTGGCTTATTCTTTTCCCTAAGAGATTTCTCTTGAGATTTCCACTAAAACCATACTTTATATTTTATATGATCAACCAAACTGCCTTTGCCAACATTTGGATCTTTTACAATGAATTAATCAACGAACATTCAACAATAAAGAGAACTTTTGCATAGGATTAGCTCAGAAACCTTCACTCGAAGGTTTTTTAAAGATTAGCTTACAACCATTAAATCATCTAGAAAAGATATTACAGAAGAGAATCAAACTCTTGAAAAAAAATTTAAGCGTAACACCAGTTACAACAAAACTCTCAAAATGGGTTTTCAGCCATTCTCCATTATGACAATTCTAATGAAAAAGAAATTTCAAAAGTAGAGAGAGTATAAAAAATAGTAGAGAGATTTCTGTTCAGAATCGGTCCTCAACAAAGTGGCTCTCAGTCTCGAGCACCTCCGTCAGCATCCAGGAATCCGTGGAGACCCCTCGTTGGGTCGGAGGCATCGCTGACGACGAACCCGAAGTTGAAGGACGTCCTTGATCAGCCATAATCACCTGAAAAGTAGGGGAAAATAGTGAATTCGACAACACAATCAAATCCACCCTTCCACCACTATTCAAAGTGAAAGGGCGCACAAACGATCAAAGGACGAAAGATCCCCGACCATGCCCTTCCCTTAGGAATCGGTCGTCAAGCAAACTGCCACTCACGCTGACTCGGGATAAACATACACATTGCCCCTAGGGCAATGCTTCCAGAGAAAAATCTAAAAACACACTAAGGGAAACGTAGAATTCCTAAAGATCAGTGAAGTAGAAGCAAAGTTCACAACAAATAGCCTACTATTCTCAACCGTCAACGGCGGAGAAATCAATCTTCTCCACCGTATACCACCAATAAACCACAGAACTTGCATCTAAAGTCACGCTAAAAAAACCCTACCCTAACCGCATTTCATACGTCTCTAGACAGTCGAAAGGAAAAACAGGGAACAAAAGGAGACGAAGGTGTGAACTTACGATTAAGATCCTGATGAAAATGACGATTGTAGCTGATGAAACGTCATGGTGGAAGACGTGGTCGGCGAAGGAAGAAGAAACGCACGGGGAACAAGCTTGAAAAGTTTGAAAAAGAAGACAGTTCAAAGTATTTATAGGCGCCTAGAAACGTCACGCGCGCTGCACGTGAACTCTGTAAATGGAAAATCATCATTAACCCTAAGATCCTACGAATAGACTAGTCATCATTACGCATTAAATGTGACACGTATCTCGAACAGCTAACTGCCAAGCGATATGCCTCCAAGCTCCTGGCCTAACCGTCCCTCTCCCCGTGCTTTCTTGACCCGACCGGAGGCACCAGGTCCTCCTCCCCGGCAGAGCTCCTCTACCCAGCTTCCTTAAAGTCGTTACTTCCACGGCCGGAAGCTATGACTTGGGGGGCTCCTTTTCCGGACCGGCCTAATTATTCCAATTGGCCAAATCC
Organism: Vicia villosa; assembly: GCF_029867415.1. Taxonomy (NCBI): domain Eukaryota; kingdom Viridiplantae; phylum Streptophyta; class Magnoliopsida; order Fabales; family Fabaceae; genus Vicia; species Vicia villosa. Next base: position 11,198 of record NW_026705074.1, read on the forward strand.
ACTCTTTGGCCCAATGCTTTCTGATCCAAACACGCGACAACCTCCCCCGGCCTGCTCCGGGAAAACGCAAGACAAAACCGAGCACGCTGAAGCCTCGTGCTCGGCAACGGCTAGTTATCTGTGTTTCTTGGCAGAAAACCACGCGCGGGCCCTCAAAAGATGAAGTCCGTTTTCATAGAGCTGCCCTATAAATAACCCTCTAACCCTAGAGGGAAAGGTAATCACTTTCTTACCCAAAATCTCTCACTTTTCTGTTGTACCTAGTTGTCCAAACACTAACTTTGGCATCAGAGTGCCTTGTAGGTACAACCACCTTTTTTTCTCTCACCCGTCCCGAAGTTCAAGCCTCACAATTGTTGGCCACCTGTTCTGCTCGTAAAGATCAAGTACAAACCCGAAGAGTTTGTATTTTGTATTCTATTTTATATTTTATAATTTTAATTGGATTTGATCTTTTGTATTTCCATATCATTGAGGTGAGAAGGCATAAATTGCAGTTTGTCCACAATCTGCGTTTTCATTTCTTCTGCTGTCCATAATCTGCGGTTTCATTTCTTCTATAGAAGTTGCGCTGCAGAAATTGCGGTTTGTCCATAATCTGTTCGTGAAAATGTTTGTGTGAATGTTATGTTTTGTAGCAACTTATCTATTACGATTGTTTTTTAGAATATTTGGTTGTTGATTATTGTCTTAAAACTACATTGAGAACATTTTGAGGTTTATGAAATTATAATTTTTTTTTTTGTTTTTTTTTTGCATTTAGTTGTTGATTAAAAGGAAGTTCAATTCTCAAATACTACTACCATGGATCTCGAAACGAATCGAATCGGTTAATGTGGATCTCGAAACGAATCGAATCGGTTAATGTAAAGTGGAAGAGGATTTGGATTACAACCACCAGCAAACTTTCGAGTTGCTATCTTCCTGCAAATGCATTTGCATTTACAGTGTAGATAATATATCACTATGTTGTGTTCTTGGATGCACGAACATCAATTATTTCAATCACTACAAAAAACTCCTCCCCAGCGACATAATTAGCGACGTGGAAAACGCGTGGCTCCAAAATGCTTGTTGCGACGTAAGTTTAACATCGCCACCTATATTTTAATATTAAATCACTTTACAACCTTAAAGTGATTAGAAGTCAGACATGGGGTAATGTGAAAAACAATTGCGACGTGGGATACACGTCGCTACATTTATTGCATAAATTAATTCATTAAAACCCATATCATTCAAATGGGGGGAATATTCAAATTTTTGAAAAATTTGGTTGTGACGTTAGTATCACGTTGCTACATTTAGAAATCAAAAACAACGTTCCATTGATGTGACACAGTGGCAGCTTTGCAGGCAGAAGCATTGATGAATGTGACCGTTGCCATGTTGCGACGTGTATGTCACGTGGCAAATAGCGATGTGCAATCCACGTCGCTACATTGTCTATTAATATAACCATCTCACTTCCCTCCACCACCATTCACGAACAACTTCCATTTTCTCTTCTGCACAAACGAAACAGAACCCTTTCTCTCCCAAAATCCCCTCCTAAAATCCAACCCTTCTCTCCCAAGATCAATTCAATCCCAATTTTTTTTTGAATCAAAGGTAGTTAAGGTTACATTTGATATTTTGTTTATTTTCTTATAATTTCATTATATATTTTGTTGTTAATTTTTAATTTTTTTTGTATAGATTAGTAGATTGAAGAAGGTTGTAGATTGAAGAAGGAGGAGTAGATTGAAGAAGAGGTAAGTTATTTTTGTGTATTGTAGTATATTTTAAATAGATTTAATAGGTATGTTTGTTGACATGTTTGTTTATAAAATTTGTTTAATAGGTATTGTAGTTAACTTGATAATTTTTGTGTTTGTTGAAAATAAAATTTGTATTGTTTATTAGTTATGTTTGCTGATATGTTTGTTTATTAGATATGTTTATTTGATATATGTTTATTAGATATGTTTGTTTATTAGGTATATTATAAAGTTTTAATTTTTAATTTTTATTATATATATTATTTATTATAATGAGTAATATTATACTATATTAAAAAAAACAAAATATATATTATATTTATATATTTGTTTATTAGATATGTTTGTTTATTAGGTATATTATAAAGTTTTAATTTTTAATTTTTATTATATATATTATTTACTATAATGAGTAATATTATACTATATTTTAAAAAAACAGAATATATATTATATTTATATATTTGTTTATTAGATATGTTTATTAGATATGTTTGTTTATTAGGTATATTATACTATATTTTATAAAAACAGAATATTTATTATATTTTTATATAGAATTTAATTTTTATTATAAATTTAATTTTTACATATATATAAATTAAATTTTTTATGTTTATAATAAAAAGATAATATTTTTATATTATGAATTATGAAAATAAAATATTAAAAAGAAAATATTTTTATACATATAAGTTATGAATTTTTTATGTTTATATAAAATAAGTTATTTTTTTGAAAAATAGAAATATAAACAAACTATAATTAAAAATACATCATTTTTATATATATTTGATGAAGAGAATGATGTGGATAGCGAAGATGAAGAATAACTAAACATTGAATGTATATTTATATGTTAATGAATATTTATTTATGTGTTAATGAATATCTATTTATGTGTTAATGGATATCTATTAAATATATATTTATGTGTTAATGAATATCTATTTATGTGTTAATGGATATCTATTAAATATATATTTATGTGTTAATGAATATCTATTTATTTGTTAATGAATATATATTGATCTTAATGAATTTATTATCTTTGTTGATGAATAATAAAATAGGTAAAATGCCACCTAAGAGTAAAGATAGTGGTAAGAAGTCCCAACGTCCGAGGATACTAGTATGTGACGCGCCTCACATGGCCGTGTCTCCCCGCCCTCAGAGTGTTGATCATATGTCTTTAGCCAGTACTCAAGCTTTTACCCCATTACTCTCCTCCCACACATTCCCGTCTGGGGTACCTGCATCTTTCCAGTACTCAGCGGTACCGCCATCCTTCCAGCATCCTGGTGTGCCCTCGTCCTTCCAGTAGGCGAGAGGACCTAGCTTTCCATTCACACATACTGGTGTGCCCCCGCCCAGATTTCATTCACACATACTAGTGTGCCCCCGCCCAGCTTTCCATTCGCCCATACTGGCATGCCTTCATCCTTCCAGCAAACTAGAGGATCTGGTTTTTCATATTCCATGCAGATGACTTCATCCTTCCAGCAGACGGGAGGATCCAGCAGTACACATCCGACACAGGCTGGATGATCTCCTAGTCCACGCCCCACACAGGCTGGACGATCTCCCCGTCCACGTCCGACACAGGTTGGACGATCTCCTAGTCCACGCCCCACACAGGCTGGACGATCTCCCCGTCCACGTCCGACACAGGCTGGACGATCTAGTAGTCCACGCCCCACACAGGTTGGAGGCTCACGCACCCCACATCCCACACATGTACCAGCCCGTGAGGTTGATGAGGCAGTTGATGAGATAGATGGAGATGATCTTCGTGGGAGGGATGATCCCGATGAGATTCATGTCGTTGACGGCAGATTTTGGATTCATCCCGAAGGAAACTTTTATAGTATGTATACATTTTCATTTTTTGTATAAATTTATATCTAACATTTTCATTTTTTGTTTCAGTTTTACGCCGAGTTGGACTGCTGCAAGGATTGTTAACTATATAATTCAGCAGATGTATAAATCAGCTTTTAAGAGCTATGGGGACGTCGAGAATAAAGATGAATGGTTTAGAATGTTTAAGGTATTGTTATTTATTTAAGTTGTGCATTTAATTTATTTTTTTAGTTATGGTTATTTAAATGAAATTCTCATTATAATTACTTAACATTTTATTTTAATGTCATACAAAACATTATTGCAGGAGAAATGTGTGTGGGATCCATTGAGTGAAAAAGCCGTTCAGAAAGTTTTCAATACCATATGCTCTAAAAGAATGCCTGATATGCTACGGCGAGTAAGGGAGAATTATGAGCTTCACGGCATCCGTCCTAGTTGGATAGGCGAGGAGGTTTTTCAGGAGCTTGTAATATATTGGAGGACTCCATAATTCTGGGCTAAATCAGAAACTTTTAAGAAGATGAGGGCATCTGAAAAGGGCGGTTGTGTCAACACAGTTGGAAGTATTAGCACCGCCGAGCATGCCCGACGATTGGTAAAAATTTTAAAATTTTTAAGTTACATCTTTATTCATAATATATTTTACTAATTATTTTTAATTATATTATTTAGGCTAAGGAGTTGGGGAGAAGACCATTGATGCCTGAGCTGATTTCGAGGATCCGAACAAGGAGATTGGGAGGTGTTGTCGACGAGCGCACGAAGATGTATCTTGTAAGGGAAATTTACGTTGTTTATTTTTTTTAAATTAATACAAAATTTGTGACGTGAATTTCATGTGGCAATTGATAAATTGCCACGTGAAAATCATGTGGCAAATCATAAGTTGTGGCGTGAAAATCACGTGGCAACTTTTTAATATATTTTAATTTATTATGTACATATTTATTTAGTATAATTAAATATTCATGTAAATATTTAACTTAAATTTTTTTTATTGAATATGTGTGCAGGAAGAATATGATAGACGGCTTGCCATTTTTCTGGAAAATAATCCTCAATTCATACCAGCAGAGGGGGAGCCGCTTAACGCGGATGTTGATCACTACATTTGGTCTGAGGTTATTAAAGAAAAAGGGCCTAATGGTTGCTTTTTTGGGGCTGGAAATTCGGCGTCCAGCTATAGACGTGGTGACCGCAATCTGTTTCAAAGAGTTCAGGATGGAGAGGGTGGATCGCGTCAACCAAATCTGACACAGGAACAAACTGAATTAATAAGGCAATTGGCGAGACACGAAAATGAGGCCCAGATGGAGATGATGCGGAAGAAGCAGTCTGATATGGAGGAGCAGCATGCGCAAAAGATAGAGGGCATTATGAAGAAGCAAGCTGAGATGGAGGAGCAGGTGAGACAGTTTATGCAAGGAGGTGGAAATTACAGTAATGCTCCTCCTCAAGAGCTGGAGGATGACGGAGTGGCTGATGATTTTAATCCGGATTATTATTTTCCGGATGATGATGCCTCTTAAAAACATTTTGTATTTTATTTATTTTTAATTTATATTTATGTAACTTATTCTACATTTTAATTCATTAAAATATTAGTTTTAAATTTTTAGTTTTATTTAATTGAATTTATTATATAAAGTTTATTATATGAATTTATTTTTTAAAATTTTATTATATAAATTTTATTATATAAATTATATTTTATAGATTTTATTATATAAATTTTATTTTATAGATTTTATTATATAAATTTTATTATATATAAATTTTATTATATATATTTTATTATATATATTTTATTTTATATTAATTAATTATATAAAACCAATAAAACCAATCACATTGAATGTAATATCTATTTATTATATAAATTTTATTTTATATATTTTATTATATAAATTTTATTATATATAAATTTTATTATATATATTTTATTATATATAAATAAATAAATTAATTATATAAAATCAAATACATCCTGCGTATTAAATTTTTTTTTAAAAAAAAAGCATTTAATGTAGCGAAGTGCAAACCACGTCGCTACATTGGTCAACAAACACACTTTCCCACACCTGCCACACCTGCTGTGTGTGCAGGGAGTTGTTTCCTATGTAATCCTGTTGCGACGTTGGAGTCACGTCGCTACTTTCTGACGTGGTCTCCACGTCGCTACAATGTTGCCACTTTAGCTCCTGCGACGTGTTGGCCCACGTCGCTAATTTATTGTTGCCACGTGATTTTGCAAGTTGCGACGTGTTGTCCACGTCGCTGCAGACAACATTTTTTTTAGTGAATCTCTCAATTGTAACCAATAAAGACTAATTAACTTATTTGATTTATTTTGTTTTATTCCTTATCATCAAATATCATACAATTGAATGAATTGTGGTAGTAATAAATACATAAAATCAAAATTATTAAATATGTTTATAATTGTTATTAATTTAAAAATAATTTATGAACCCAATATAGTTTACCTAAATAATAGTTTATCCAATATAACTTTTATTTTGAGACAAATAAGTAGTATAATAATATTATTTTGACGTGTTATGTGAATGCAAATATAGTACTCTTTTATTTCTTTAAAATACTTCTAAGGGCATTTCGATAGCGGATTTCGATTTGAAAGTGCTTTTAGATTTTTGGGTATTTTTTTATTAATTACAAGTATTTTTAGTAATTTTATATTTGTGTTATTTATTTAAATATTTTGTTTTAATTTATTTCATTAATAGTTATAATTTACTAAAAAATTAAAAACATATTAATTAATTCTGATTGTAATTAACGGAAAGATGTCTCTAAAATCTTTCATAACTATTGTATTTTTAATATTTGAATGTTTCTAATTATTGTATTTACTAATTAAAATCTTACAATTAAATAATACATTAATTTAATTTTAGAATCTTCAAATTATTGCAATTGATCGTAAAATATGTCGATAGTAAATTTTAAAATTTATTTCTTAAATTAGAAAATATATGGAACATTTAATTAGAAAGAGTATTACCCAACAAAAAATAGTGAAAAATGATGTTTCAAATTTGTTAGTATAACACTAATTTTAAGGTAAGAATATACATCGAAAAATAAAATACCATAAATAAGATTTCAATATTTTTTAATATGCATGTGATAATTTTTTATTAATCGGCTATAAATGACTCAATTTTAACTTTTTCAATTACAAATATAAAAATTAAACCTAGAGAATTTTTAAAAACAAGGAGTTTTAATATCTAATCTGACAATTATAATTATATATTACTCTATCTAATCAAAGAGTTTTAATATCTAATCTTGACAATTATCGTTATATATTACTCTTTCTAATCAAAGAGTTTTAATAATATAATTGTTTATAATAATACTGTTGTAATTCATTCAATGAACATTACAAGTTGTGTTCTAAAATGACAAAATAGTAAAAGTGAGTAAGTGCTAATAAATGCATGTAATAAAGTCTCACATTGAAAGATTCACTCACTTTGAAAGCCTCTATAAAGAGTTAATACCATTAACTCAACAAAAGGACAAAAGAGGATAAAGTGCCACATTGACAAATGTGGTGGTCCCAAGCATTATGCCACTTGTCCCAATCCTACAACCACTCGCTGGTATCGCCACCGGCGACACTAGCTGTGACTCCGGATCCGGGGGCGTGGGCGTAGAGGCGCTAGTGGCGTCTTGTAGACGGCACTTGAGCACTTAGGCCGTTTGAAACAATATTAACATGGCCTATAAAAGGATGATTCCGGATTAAGAAATCACATAAAAAAACTGAAATTCCTCTAAATAATTCCAGAGCATTCTTCGCTGCATTCGAGTTTTCGCCGGTCGTGCGCAAACTCGATAAGGCTGAATTATCTTGGGTATTCATGCATCAAAACTCTAAGACACTCAAGAGTGCTTGAAATACTATAAGGAAAGTGATTCTATTCACGATTCCAGCCTCGGTCCATTCGATTGAAACTGATATTTTTCTAACAATCTTATAGTATCTCAAATCATGGCCACTGACGCTTCTGTTTCAAGCATCAAACTGATGAACCAGGACCTTGTGAAACTTGATCATTTTGATGGAACAAACTATACCCGTTGGCAAGACAAAATGACATTTCTCCTGACTACTCTGAAAATTCAATATGTCTTGGATCCTGATTTGGAGGAAATTCCAGAAGCAACTGCGGATGACACCGATGGAATTAAAAAGGAGAGAAAGAAACGTAAGGAAGATGAATTGTTATGCCGTGGACATATTCTGAACACATTATCCGATCGTCTCTATGATCTCTACACTAATACTGCATCTGCAAAGGAAATCTGGAAAGCGCTTGAATTCAAATTTAAGGTCGAATAAGAAGGTTTGAGAAAGTTTTTAATATCTAAATACTTTGATTTTAAAATGTTGGATTCCAAGCCTATTCTTGCACATGTACACGAGTTACTGGTTCTCGTGAACAAAATAAAATCCGTGAAAATTGATGTCCCTGAAGCTTTCCAAGTCGGTGCAATCATAGCAAAATTGCCACCTTCATGGAAAGGATACATAAAGAAATTGTTGTATAGTTCTGAGGATTTCTCGTTGGAGAAACTTCAGAAACACCTTCGAATCGAGGAAGAAACGAAGGATCGAAAAGACCGAGTCCGCTGGATTTGCAAAGGCAAATACTGTTGCTGCAAAGGGAAAAAAAATATGATGGCACAAAAAACCATCTTGGTCCAAAGAAAGAATATAACAGGTTCAAAAACTCTGGCGGACAAAAAGGCACTAAAAATGGATGTTACGCATGTGGCAAACTCGGACATTATGCTCGAGATTGCAAGCACAACAAGCCCAAAATTGAGGTTAATGATGTTCATATTAATGACGACATAATCTCTACTGTAAGAGAAATTATGGCCATCAAAGGAAAAGTCCAAAGATGGTGGTATGACACATGTGCAACTGTACATGTATCTTATGATAAAGCGGCATTCAAAACCTATACCAAAGTCAATGATGGATAGGAAGTTCAAATAGGCAAAGAAGTGCGATCAAGAGTCGTTGGAACAGGATCCGTCGAACTCAACTTCACCTCTGGAAAGAAAGTCACTCTTGTCAATGTCTTTCATGTTCCCGACATGAATAGAAACCTTGTTAGTGGGGTCTTGTTTGGAAAACCGGGTATTAAATCTGTATATGAATCGGGCAAGAGAGATGATGATGAGAACAAAAAGCTACAATGGTTGAGCTTTAGTAAGCGCTGCTGATGTTGTTGTTCGTCGCGGAAGAGAGAGCAGAGAGCGTGAGGACGGGAGAGAGAGAGGCTCCGCCTCTTTTCTTTTCCTTCTAGGGTTTTCAGAACCCAACTTTGAGTTAAGAGATGGAAAGACGCATTGTATTTACGTTTTTAATTTTCTTTTCATTTTTTAATTAAAAAAAATAGAAAAGAAAATAATTAATGAGAGGGAACTAAAAAAAAGAAAGAGGGAAATTCTGGCGGGGTATCTGTTTTTGGGCTTGGGCCACAGTTTGAAGTGAAAATTATAATGTCGCGGTTTTTATTTGCGGCTTGAAAAATCTACAGTTTGTTAATCGTGGCAAATGAAGAAAATGCCACAGTTTCACACTCCGGATTCAATATTTCAAAACATATGTCACCGTCCTAGTTTGTTAATCATTAATAGAAGAATACAATATTTCAAAATATTACTACCATGGATCTCGAAACGAAACGAATCGGATAATGTGGATCTCGAAACGAATCGAATCGGTTAATGTAAAGTGGAAGAGGATTTGGATTACAACCACCAGCAAACTTTCGAGTTGCTATCTTCCTGCAAATGCATTTGCATTCACAGTGTAGATAATATATCACTATGTTGTGTTCTGGGATGCACGAACATCAATTATTTCAATCTCTCAATTGTAACCAATAAAGACTAATTAATTTATTTGATTTATTTTATTTTATTCCTTATCATCAAATATCATACAATTGAATGAATTGTGGTAGTAATAAATACATAAAATCAAAATTACTAAATATATTTATAATTGTTATTAATTTAAAAATAATTTATGAACCCAATATAGTTTACCTAAATTATAGTTTATCCAATATAACTTTTATTTTGAGACAAATAAGTAGTATGATAATATTATTTTGACGTGTTATATGAATGCAAATATAGTACTCTTTTATTTCTTTAAAATACTTCTAAGGGCATTTCGATTTGAAAGTTGATCTTACCGAGCAGATCAGATGGCCAGCAACAAAGAAAGCTTGAAATCCGGAACGGTTGAGAGGGGTAAAAAGGGGTTGTACCTGCAAGGCACTCCGATGCCAAAGTAAGTATATGTTCCACAAGGTACGACAAAGTGAGAGAATTTTGGGGTAAGAAAAGATTACCTTGCCCTCTGGGATTAGAGGGCTATTTATAGGGTATCCTTAAGCGAAATCAGCTCCTCTTTCTAAGCCGTGGATTTAGGTAACGCATTAGCTGGCCGCTTATCGGGCACGAGGCTCTCTCGTGGTCGGTTATCTTTAGTGTTTGCCCGGAACGGGCCGGGGAAGGCTGACACGTGCGTGTCCAGGGTGCCTTGGGCCGAAGGTTGGATTGGCCCAATAAGGGTGATTGGGCCGGTCCAGAACAGGAGCCCCCCAAGTCGTTGCTTCTGCTTGTGGGAGCGACCACTTAGAGAAATTTTGATCCAGGGGATCTTCCGAGGACATGTGCCCTGTGTATCCGAGGAAGGTTGGCCTGAAGCTTCCGGGGAGAAGAAAGGTCAGGCCGGGAGCTAAGAGGCGTGTTGCTTCAGAAAATTCCGTTGGGGGGCGTGTCGCATTTAATGCAAAATGATGGCTACCCTATTCGTAGGCTATTAGGGTTAATGATGGTCATGCCGTTTCGCAGAGCCCCATGTGCGGCGCACGTGACGTCTTCAGTAGCCTATAAATATCAGGGTCCGCTATTTCTCCCAAACTTTTCAAATTCTTTTGCTTCGTTCTCTTCCCTCCGCCGCCGACCGTGAGCTTTGCTGTAGTGTTCTTCTTTCTATTCTTCGTTTCTTCCGTCAGAACCTTACTCGTAAGTTCGTTTTTACCTTCGTTTTTAGCTTTCTATGCTTTGATTGTTTTTAGAAATCGTTTGCATGTGGTTAGGGTAGGCCTTTAGGGATGATTTTGACAAAGATATAGGATGAAGCTGGTGGTAGGCGGCGGAGATGGATTATTTCTTCGCTGCTGGTAGCGGTGTATGGTTGAATCTTTCGCTTATGGCTACATTCCAGCTTGTTGACTGAGGTTTAGGAGTTTTGGTTATGTGTGAATATGTTTTTAGCGTTTTCTCTAGGAAAATAGGTTATTGTGACGTAGCGTGCGTCTCATTTCTAATTAATTTTACTTAAACATGTATAATCTACTTTGACTGTTGGTGGTGGTTTTTTTGTGAGTGCATAGGTAAGAGTAAAGTACCCGTTCGGATATGGAAACTGTTATGTATAGGATACAAAATTTTAATAAACATTTAAATATAAATATATATGTCAATAGAAAATAATAATTTCTCACTATAATATATTGAATAGAAAATTATATTGTTCAATTTACCACAAAACATTTAAATAAAAGTTTAATTAATAAAAAATTGTATTGAAGAAGGACTTTTCAGGGTTTTGGAGAGCTCGATACGGATGCGTATTCATACTCTTTCATCAACATTCACTAAAAAAAAAATCATCTGCCACGGACAGAAAACCGCGGCAATATGCAAAATAATCGTGATTATAAGTTTTTGTCACGGTTTGGCCACGGAAATTAAACTGTGGGATATGCGGGCGTGGCCTAAAGTATAGTCCACGATTTTGTAGTTTGAGCCACGTTTTTTGTAAATCCGTGGCTTGTATAGGCTACAGTTTAGATATCTAGATTAAGGCCGAGGTTTACCATTTCTCTCAGTTTTAAACCGTGACCAGATCATAAAACCACGGTTTCTATTCAATGTATAGCATACGATTTAGTTGCCTAGGTCTTGTCACGGTTTGTTTATAGCCACTAATTAAAACGGCGGCTATATGTAAGCCAATTTTACATGTCAATTTTACTTCATCGTTTTTAAATTTTGATGACACCAAGTTTAATTTCTTGTAAAGTATCTAATATTTATTAAAACTATGATGCGTTAGACTTTGTGTTTCTTATTGGAAAATGGTACAAAATACTAATAGATGTGCAATGTTTTAAGTTTTTTCTCACTGACCCAACAAATAGAATGCCAATCGTGGCAAATACTTTCTTCAAGTATCGACAACACTCAGTAGCATTTCAAGCAATAACGTAACTTTTCATGGTGAATACATAAAAAATTACCTTCTATAATATATTTTTACCTTTACAATATGCCACATCTTAAGCTATATATATAGATACCCCACCTTTCAATCTTCATATATCATACACTGAAACACAAGTAAGTTTAAAAAATCAAGATGAAGAATTTGAGTTTGATTCTAATATTTCTAGTCCTATTGCTCCTAAATACCGAGCAAGGGAATGCTCTTGATTGCGGACAAGTACAGTCATCTGTGCACCCTTGTGAGGCATATCTCCTCAAAGGTGCTAACGAGCCATCAGCTGGTTGTTGCAGTGGCGTTAGATCTATAAAATCTTCGGCAACCACTGTTGATGAACGACGTGCTGCATGTGAGTGCTTGGAAAAATTTGCTAACAAGTACCCTAACGTTAGAGATGATTTAATTGCCTCAGTTCCAGTACGTTGCGGTGTTGACTTAGGTTATCCTATAAGCAAAGCCATGAATTGCAATGAGTAAGTTTTCAATATTTCTTTCTTTATAAAATTACACTTTAACATAATTTTATTTATACTGTTTATGAAGAGAAAAACATATATATTTAATGTTATGGAAAATTATTTATAAATAATACAACCCTTTGTAATAAGTGTAAAAATAGTTGATAAAGTAGTAATTTAATCTTGCTTTACTTCTATATGTTTTACAAATTTATTTTTTATTGTATTGCTGATATTATTTTTTGTGTTTTGTTTGGCAGCATTCCTTGAACTCAATGGAGATAATAATAAACTGAACAGGGTGGACACATGGTTGTTCTTATAAAAATAATACAAACCCTGTATAAGTATGTTCTATGGTGGAATAAAATTTATAGTGATTGTAATAAATACATGATATTTATGTTTATATATATATCTTTGTGCACTCTTTTTAATTATAGAGATTAACTTATGCATAAAAAGATAGACATTACTTTTTCAATTGTTCATTTTGGTAATAATTTTCTAGTCAATGTTTATTTTTGAAATTAAAAATCTTAAAAAAATAACAAAATTAGTTTTTTAATAAATAAAAATATATTGAAAATATGAGTACAAGAGATACTCCAACCCAATGGAACAATGGTTTATACAAAAAAACCCAAACAGAAAAAACAATAGCTAAATCCTCTTTTTAATTAAAATAATTTACATAAAGTTCTCATATGATTAACAATGTGAATGAATCATATTTCTATATCCTCTATATTTTCTTCAAGTTTTATTCTAAAGAGTTTGTAATAATGGGTAACCTAAAGGTTTTCCTACATTTCTTTTGCAATCTTGTAGTGAGAAACACCCAAAAACTCGTCATTTTTCAGAGAAATGGTGATAATAGTTTTAGACTTTAAACAATTCTTTACTTTTTTTTCCTTTTCTTCTTTGAGGAAATTTCTCTATCTTTGTTTTTCACAACAACGTTAACTTGATGTGAGGGAACAACATAACCTTGTTTCACATCCCCTCTATGAGGATTCTCATCTTTTCTTTTCAAGAAGTATATCCTTATCCAATAAAGTACGGGGATCTATACAGTCAATCCTTTAAAGTCATTCTTACATCTTCGAAAGATTAGTCTTATAACTAAGTTAGCATGTGATTCCACTTCTTAACCAAGTGAATCTTAACACAAGGTGGGATGAGGGGTGAGTTGTGATATTGTAAAATTGAGATTAATTAATAAAATATTTTATTTTTGAAAATGTTTATATTAGAACATATAAATAAGCAAAGACATAGAAACATTAAAGTGGATACAAGATGATTAATAATATAGGTATGGAATGGAAAATAAATAAACAAGACAAAATAAAGAGAAAATGGATAGAGAAAATGCATTAGAGGTTTATACATGTTTGAAATAATCACTTGGCTTATTCTTTTCCCTAAGAGATTTCTCTTGAGATTTCCACTAAAACCAGACTTTATATTTTATATGATCAACCCAAATTGCCTTTGCCAACACTTGGATCTTTTACAATGAATTAATCAACGAACATTCAACAATAAAGAGAACTTTTGCATAGGATTAGCTCAAAAACCTTCACTCGAAGGTTTTTAAAAGATTAGCTTACAACCATTAAATCATCTAGAAAAGATATTACAGAAGAGAATCAAACTCTTGAAAAAAAATCTAAGCGTAACACTAGTTACAACAAAACTCTCAAAATGGGTTTTCAGCCATTCTCCACTATGACAATTCTAATGAAAAAGAAATTTCAAAAGTAGAGAGAGTATAAAAAATAGTAGAGAGATTTCTGTTCAGAATCGGTCCTCAACAAAGTGGCTCTCAGTCTCGAGCACCTCCCTCAGCATCCAGGAATCCGGGGAGACCCATCGTTGGGTCAGAGGCATCACTGACGACGAACCCGAAGTTGAAGGATGTCCTTGATCGGCCATAATCACCTGAAAAGTAAGGGAAAATAGTGAATTCGATAGCACAATCAAATCCACCCTTCCACCACTATTCAAAGTGAAAGGGCGCACAAACGATCAAAGGACGAAAGATCCCCGACCATGCCCTTCCCTGAAGAATCGGTCGTCAAGCAAACTGCCATTCACGCAGACTCGGGATAAACATACACATTGCCTCTTGGGAAATGCTTCCAGAGACAAATCTAAAAACACACTAAGGGAAACACTGAATCCCAAAAGATCAGTGAAGTAGAAGCTAAGTTCACAACAAATATCCTACTATTCGCAACTATCAACGGCGGAGAAATCAGTCTTCTCCACCGTATACCACCAATAAACCACAGAATTTGCATCTAAAGTCACGCTAAAAAAACCCTACCCTAACCGCATTCCATACGTCTCTAGACAATCGAAAGGAAAAACAGGGAACAAAATGAGACGAAGGTGTGAACTTTTGATTAAGATCCTGATGTAAATGACGACTGTAGCTGATTAAACATCATGGTGGATGTGGACCGTCCTTTCGGGCCATACCCCTCCGTGGGTGGGATACGTGAACTGACTCTTTTTTGTCGATCGGACGCTTTCGCGTCACTTTTGAAAAAGTTTACAGAGTCGCCACCGACCTTTTATTTTATCCAATGAAGGAAAGGTTTATAAAAGAAACAGAAAAAAGACCTTTGAGAGATTCTGGGTAAGGGGGTAGGTTATACAAAGGGAAGGTGTTAGCACCCTTTGTATCCATGGTTATCCATGGGCTCTTTAGTTTGCTTAGCTCATTTGATTTACTTTTCAATTGCTTCGGAATGCTTTACCTGTGTTTTTGAAATACCTTTGCAAATAGAATTTGTAATGATCCTTGTGCGGATATATACAAATGCTTGTTTATCTTTCGAAAGATGTTTTGAAAAGAACGTTAATTTTGTAATGATCCGTGTTTGGATGTATACAAAATATTGTCTTTTTGAAAGTTTATTTTGAAAAAACAACAATGTATGAGAATTTTGTTTGTTTTGATTTTGAGCAAGCAAACTAGGAGGTCTACCCTGAGTTATAAGGTCTTTATCCTTGTTCCCTTTAAAAATCTATCCTATCACCGGATATAAACAGAAGGTTCGATTTTGTACTTGAAACAGTAGTAATGTAACTTTGATTTTTGAAAAGAGTGTAAAGGGGTTACCCTAAGAGGTGCAAATGTGATTGTGATTGAATTCAGATATTTATCTTTGAAGTTAGTGATCTAACGGTTCAGTTTTATCTTTGACATACACGCAGTTTATATGTGTGCTGGAAATTAAAATGCGGAAATGTAAAGTGCGGAAAGTAAATCTACGCTATTACATCGATTGTGCGGGAAATGTAAACTAGCCTACTTACATGAATTTGACATCCTATACATTTATCTAGGAATTTTAAATTGCAAGAAATAAAAGGCATATTTTTGGATTTTTTAGGATTTATTTTAAATATAATTAATGCATGATTAATTAATTTTAAAATAAAGAAAAGATGAAAATATGATTAAACTTAGAAAATAAGTTTGAAATATGTACAAAACATTTGTCAATTAATTTTAGAACAAAACTAATTTTTTTGGAATTTTTGAAATTGTTTTTTGATTTTTTTAAGTTAATTAAAACATAATTATGCAAATAATTACACAAATAATTAAAACTTAAAGAGAAAATTATCCTAAATATGTACAAAATTAGTTTATGATATATAAACAATATTTAACACAAAGAACAATTTTTTTTTTATGATTTTTTGACTAATTAAAATAATTAATAAGCAAATATACAAATACATACTAATTAATTATGAAAAATATTGAAATTTTGAAGAAAAATAAAATATTTTTATTTCAGAAAATAATATATTATTTTAGAAGTTTAAAATATTTTTTGGGGAATTTTTTTGAATTTTTAAACTATTTTTAATTAATTTATCAAAGAAATTAAAATAAAATAGAAAATAAAAAAGGATACTTATTCAGTGTGGAAGTTGACTGAGGGAGCATGGTGTAGCTGCGTGTGTGAGGCGTTGGATTGGAGATTGAATTGATCCAAGGGTTCAGATCTGAGGTCACATGAAGCACATGATTAAAGCAAGGCATGGGATTAGTGGGAGACCAAAGTCAGACTGGTCCCCACCCTCGCCTGCATGGACCAATGGAAACAGAGGAGAGAAGGTTGAAAAGTTGACTGACGAACCACGCTCGGACGCGTGGTCGTCTTCAACCTCCGTCCCATGCACTTTTTCAGACAGATAGCGGGGGTTTTTAACCCCCTCTATTTCACGATACAAAAACGTTATTTTCGGTAGCTTCCCAAACCTGCAAGAACACACGTTAGCAACATATGAAAACAACCCAGATCCACTAAACATGATGCCCTGAATCCAAATATGTCATTAGTTTCGTGGTTTGATGCTCATAGCTATAGGTTCGAAGATGTTAAAGTATGAACACTCATAAGCTTATGTTAATGGCATATGGCTATCCTCACGTGGGAGTTGGCATGTTAAGGCCCAGATCATTTGCATAGGACCTTATGAGCATGATAGGATGGTTGGTTAGCATTGAAATCAGTTGCATATACAAAAACGAAAATAAAATTCATATGTACATGAAGAGTATTATATGCTTTATACGACTCTCATGGGCCTGTGTTTAAAGTTCAATCTTACTCTATTATCTTTGAGAAGATGATTAGAATGCTTGGTTTGTATTAATATTGATTGGAAAATTGATTTTGAAAATTACAAAGTATGGAGATTTTTTGAGAATTTTGAGAGGTTTGTGGCTATTCTCTTGCTATCTCTTCGTGTGTCCCCTTGTTGTGGAGGTATGCTGCTCCTTTTATAGCCCATAGGCTGCTTGGAAGTGAAGCAAGAAACTTGGTTGCCTTTGTTGAAAGTTTTGGTTCTTTAATAATAAAAAACTTTGAATTTTTGACCAAGCCTTGACTACATTCAATGCTCTTGCCTTGGGCATCAATCTTCTGCAGAAAATTGAATACTTTGGAGGTGAGTCATGCTTGGAGATCAAGCCACCAATTATCCATGCAATTTTCCTTTAATTTTAATCTTAAAATAAGATAAAATTATGTCAAAAATGGATAATATAGATGTGGGCTTTGTCTTGGTCGTGGGAGGCCCATAGTAACATGGCAAAGATGTTTGGACCATAAAAACTTGGACTCATTTGGAAAAAAAAACATTTTTGAGCAATGTTGATTTCATGCATTTTCCCAAAATTTAGCCAACTTCAACAAGGTGTAAATCCTTCAATTTTTGTCATATGAAGGAGATCTTGCACTTTTTGGAAACCTCAAAGAGTCCTCTAACCAATGTCTTTGGTCTCATATCAAAATGATTTTTGGTTCTCCTTGTGTGTCCATTTGAAAAAAGTGTCTTTTTGTTGACTTTGAAAATGACCTGTAATGTCTTTGGCCATATTTTTCAAATGGTGAATGCTATGACCATGGGATCAATTGCATTTGAAAGATAATTGAATTTCCTTCAAAATGAGCTTTGGTTGACATTTTTTGGATGAAGGATGAGAGAGTTATGATCAGTCAAAGTTGAGTTGACTTTTCAGGCAAAAACCCTAATTTTGAATCTTAGGGTTTTGTTGATTTTTGATCTTTCCTTGATGAATTGTGATCATCCAATGATCAAATGTTGAATCCTTTGACAAAATATGGACTTTGACAAAAAATTTCATTTTTGACTGTCAGTTGACTTTTTTGGTCAAACGGGTCGTCTGTTGACTGTTTGAGCTGCTGACGGTGCGTCTGAGTGAATTGAAGTTTGAAAATTTGTATGATGGTACTTTGAGATGTATGGATGTATATGAAATCCATTTGAGCTCTCAAAACTTGTTGCTCCTGTTAAAACAAGAAAAACCCTGATTAGGGACTGTCTGTATAGGAGGCAGTTAAGCGTACCTGATTTTTGTGCAGTGTTGAGTTTCTGCTAATCATGTGATATTCAGAAGACTTCTAACACAAAAATCTTGGAAATTTGAATTGTGAATGATTGATTTGATTGATTGTACAAATCACTGTGAATTGTACTGTCTGCAGTTTGTCTGTCAACCGACTGTTCGTGTACTGAAGCAGCAGTTAAAGTGAAAAATCAACCGTCAAAGTTAATTTTTTTTTTTTTTTTTTTTGTTGTTATTTTTGTTTTTGTTTGGTGTGAAGCATGAAAATTTATTTACATGACTTGTTAGAAAACAGAAACATAATAAATAACTGATATTTACGGTATGCGGGCAAAATTACCGATAATAACCTGAAAATTATTTAATGCACAGAAATAGAAATATTTGACTGGCAGAAAATACACAAAATATTATCTTAGTAATTAAGCAATATTATGACAAATAGCACAACATTTAATACTGACAGTACAAATATTACATACTATATTGAACAGTACGACGAATGAACGGTACATTTAAGAAATAAGAAATACGGCAAATTTTAAGAATGACGATTAATGACCCATGCTATGAACAATAACATGTAGATGATTGGGAGCATAGCCATTGCAAGTCCACACTCCTCAGGACTATGCAGGCAGAAGAAAGTCATGATCACCGTAGCAATGGTGATGACTGTAAGAAGTAGTGTCTCTATCCATTTTGCCATTCTTGTTAGGGAAGAAAAGGAGATGGATATGAGATAGGAATTTGAAAGATGAGTTAGAATTTGATGTGAGATTTTATGGAAGAAAATGAGAGGTATTTATAGAATGGAAAGATGATAGAGACGTTGGGGAATGATGTGATTCCGTACAAAAGGAAATTTGAGTGGTAGTGAGATTTGAAAGAAAGTGTAAGGTATTGTTGGGAAAAGAGAGATGGATAGAATAAAGTTGAGATTTGAATTTGAAAGGATAGATTTGAAAAGATTTTGAAAATAATGGAATATAGCACAAAAGTTAGTGGGAAAACAAAAACAATTGTTACCAGTACAGTGTGAGTTTCCTGCTTTTGCGCCTGCAAAAAGATTTAACCCTGCATGAACTGTGTTAGTACTATTTATCTGTAAAATAAATAAATAGTATTTGTGAAGTAAAGAACAGTATTTGGCGTTTGCGTAAGAATAAATTCCACTGTAAGCCAAGTTACTGTGTAAGAAAAATTCTGAAAACCAAGTTCTTCATATGTCAGGATATTTTGAAAAAATCCATGTTTATATGAGACTCTTAATTTTCATATTGAAACTTTCCTGAAAAAAGAAGTGGGCAAATTTTGGGGTATAACAGTTGCCCCTATTCAATCTTCTTAAACCTGAAGAGATTGTCTGAAATCTGAGGGTAGAAGATGATTGAATAAATAGATGCCCTGAAAATTTGCACTTACCTTGATCAGCAGAGATGTTGGAAGTTGCATTTGAATGTTGTCTGTGAAATGTTGTTGGCAGATTGAAACATTACCTGAGATGGGCTTTCGGATGCCACCTGGACAATGTGTTGATGGTTTGTTCATCAGAATGAATCTGTTGATTATATCTTGATGAAGGATTTGAAAGTTGATCATTGTGGAACCGTTTGAGGTATCACTTTAGATCTGCAA
Source organism: Vicia villosa (assembly GCF_029867415.1). Lineage (NCBI taxonomy): Eukaryota > Viridiplantae > Streptophyta > Magnoliopsida > Fabales > Fabaceae > Vicia > Vicia villosa. The sequence goes on from NW_026705074.1 coordinate 31,178, forward strand.
TGTTAGATCGTTCTGGAACCGTCTGAGGTTTCGCCTTAGATCTGAAATGCTAGATCGTTCTGGAACCGTCGGAGGTATCGCCTTAGATCTGAAATGCTAGATCGTTCTGGAACCGTCTGAGGTATCGCTTTAGATCTGCAACGTTAGATCGTTCTGGAACCGTCTGAGGTATCGCTTTAGATCTGCAATGTTAGATGATAAATGAGTTGAGAATGAGAGTTCTTCAGAGTGAATCTTTGGTTTGATTGTATCTGAAAGAATCGTTCATGGAATTCAGGTGAACACGGCATGTGATTGAGAACATCTTTGTTGAAGATATCTGCCTACCTGAAAAATCAAGTTAGTGATATGCAATGTTTATGATGCATGTAAATGTGAGATATTCCCGGAGAAATATGCATATTATGTTGTGCATGAATATGCGCATGATGCATGATGTATGATGTATGAATATGTGAATGTATGAATGTATGAATGTATGAATGTATGAATGTGAATGTGATGCGTGTCAAGCTTCTAGTTGGAAAAATAAATTCCCACTAGTCAGCTGGACTGTGATCGTTGATGATCTTTTGTCTTGCTTGAGTACCCTCGTCTGGGGAAATTCTTTGAGAACCCGGGTATCCCGTTGAAGGATCTTTGACTACTGCTTGGGGAACCAAAGGTAACTGGAAGTTCTGATGCCCTTTCAAATGGGAATGAGGAAAATGCATAATCCTCCGATGCACTATCTGACCAAGTCCGGGTGCGGGGATCACACCTTCTGAAGATAGTAATCTGGAACAATCCTGCTGGGGAATAAGACTTCTTTTGAAGAGAAAATCTTTTTGAGGAATTTGCTGAGAAATGCGTTTCTCTTGGTAATTTTCTTCTGATGGGATAATGTCCAGATGATCGGGACATTTCCTGAATGCTATTCCTGTTTTTCCTGGTAAACATCAATCATATTCAAATGCATATGTTCATTCAAAATATCATTGGGATGCTCGCGTATTCAAAACAGAAAAAATGAAAATGTTAGTTATAAGCTGCATTGATTTTTGAAAAGGTGCCGTGATAGGCGGATTAGTATAGGGAGACAACAATCCTAGAAGTAGGAAATTGTCAGAAAGTTTTGAAAAGTATTTATGAAAAGAAATAGCTATGTGAGAACGATCCAGTCAAGTTTCAATTCTGCTATTGCCAATCTGTCTTCGAGCATCTCATCCCTCACTTGTTGGAAGAAAGTGATTGGACTGATCGGTGTCTTTGAGGTGTTGAACCTTGTCGGTGAGTAGGCAGCTGAGCGGGACATAGTTGTATGCTTTATTCCCTAATTTTTGCCTAGGCTGCCCTTTCAGGTTTTCAGCCTACCGGGATTGTATTTGTTTTGTCTCTAATTTTTGCCTGGATCGCCCTTTCGGGTTTTCAATCCACCGAGACGCTCATTTTTGCCTAAGTTGCCCTTTCAGGTTTTCAACTTAGCGAGCTGTATTTTTTTTTTTTTTAAGCAAAGTACTTTTTGACTATGTCCGCATTCACAGGGTGTGGGAAATCCTCGCCATCCATGGTGGTAAGCAACATGGCACCGCCGGAGAATATTTTCTTGATTATGAATGGTCCCTCGTAGGTGGGGGTCCATTTGCCTCTGGGATCACCTTGTGGTAAGATGATGCGTTTGATAACCAAGCCACCAGTTTGGTATGCTTGACTTTTGACTTTCTTGTTGAAGGCTTTGATCATGCGCTTTTGGTATAGCTGGCCATGACAGATAGCTGCAAGTCTTTTCTCATCGATCAAGTGTATTTGGTCGAATCGAGTTTGAATCCAATCGTCTTCGTCTAGATCGGCTTCTTTCATGATCCTTAAGGAAGGAATCTGGATTTCGATTGGGAGAACTGCTTCCATACCGTAGACTAACGAGAATGGAGTTGCCCCTGTTGAAGTACGCGCAGATGTGCGATAACCATGAAGAGCAAAAGGTAACATCTCATGCCAGTCTTTGTAGGTTACTGTCATCTTTTGTATGATTTTCTTGATGTTTTTGTTGGCGGCTTCGACAGCGCCGTTCATCTTTGGTCGATATGGAGAAGAATTATGATGTTTGATCTGGAACTGCGTGCAGAGTTCAGTAATCATTTTGTTGTTTAGATTCGTGCCATTGTCAGTGATGATCCTTTCGGGGATGCCGTACCGACAAATGAGATTGTGCTTGATAAACCTGGCTACCACATTCTTGGTGACAGAAGCATATGAAGCTGCCTCTACCCACTTTGTGAAGTAGTCAATAGCGACCAGGATAAAGCGATGTCCGTTGGAAGCAGTAGGTTTGATTTCTCCAATCATATCAATACCCCACATTGCGAAAGGCCAAGGAGCCGTCAGAACGTTTAATGGAACTGGAGGTACATGCACTTTGTCGGCATATATCTGGCATTTGTGACAAGTTTTGGAATGATGATGGCAATCTGTCTCCATGGTAGACCAGTAGTAACCTGCTCTCAAGATCTTTTTAGCCATTGTATGTCCGTTGGAATGAGTACCGAAGGTACCATTGTGTATGTCTTCCATGATTTGTTCTGCTTCCTTCTTGTTTACGCAACGAAGTAAAGTCGAGTCATGGTTGCGCTTGTACAAAGTTCCATTGCTTAGGAAGAATTTGGAGGCAAATCTCCTTAGAAACTTTCTGTCGTTAATAGATGCCCCTTCAGGGTACTCCTGGGTTTCGAGATACCTTTGTATTTCATGGAACCATGATTTGTCTTCCATTTGTTTGGTATCGATCTCATTGCAATAGGCTGGTTCGTCTTGCCTGTAAATGGTGATCATAGGAGCTTCGTCGTCCCAATTGACTTTGAACATGGATGACATGGTAGCTAAGGCATCAGCTAGTTGATTTTCTTCGCGTGGGATGTGTTCGAAAGTGATCTCCTCGAAGTAAGGAATCAAACTCAACACATGTTCTTTGTATGGAATTAGATTTGGGTGCTTTGTGTCCCATTCCCCTTTGACTTGGTAGATTACCAAGGCCGAGTCTCCGTAGACTTCAAGGAATTTGATTTTTAGATCAATTGCAGCTTTGAGACCCAGAATGCATGCTTCGTATTCGGCTATATTGTTGGTGCAATTGAAACACAATCTGGCGGTGAAGGGTGTATGACCTCCTGTGGGGGAAATGATCACAGCTCCGATGCCATTGCCGAGCGCATTAGAAGCTCCGTCAAAAACCATAGTCCATCGGGATCCTGGTTGTTTGTAGTCATTGACTAGCATAATGTCTTCGTCTGGGAAGTCAAAGTTCAATGCCTGATAATCATCTACTGCTTGATGAGCTAAATGATCAGCTACCACACTTCCTTTGATTGCTTTTTGCGAAGTGTATTGAATGTCATATTCTGTTAGGATCATTTGCCATCTTGCAATCCTTCCAGAGAGAGCAGGTTTTTCGAACACGTATTTGATTGGATCCATCTTGGAGATCAGGAAAGTGGTGTGATTTAGCATATACTGTCTTAGTCGGCGAGCCGCCCATGCTAAGGCACAGCAAGTTTTTTCGAGTAGTGAGTATCTTGTTTCACAATCGGTAAACTTTTTGCTAAGATAGTAGATTGCGTGCTCCTTTCGACCGGAATCGTCATGTTGTCCGAGTACACACCCCATTGAATCTTCTAACACAGTTAGGTACATTATCAGAGGTCTGCCTTCCACAGGAGGTAACAAGATTGGCGGTTTTTGAAGGTATTCTTTGATTTTATCAAAGGCTAACTGGCATTTGTCATTCCATCTTTCCACTTGATCTTTCTTCAGTAATTTGAAGATTGGCACACAAGTAGGAGTCATATGGGCAATGAATCTGGCTATGTAGTTTAGACGTCCCAAGAATCCTCTGACTTGTTTCTCGGTACGGGGTATAGGCATTTCTTGAATGGCTTTGACCTTGGCAGGATCAACCTCAATACCTTTACTGCTGATGATGAAACCTAAGAGTTTACCGGATCTTACTCCAAAGGTACACTTGTTCGGGTTCAGTCGCAATCTGTATTTCTTGAGTCTGTCAAACAGCTTGTGTAAATGACTCAAATGTTCTTCTTCGGTGTTGGATTTTGCGATCATGTCATCGACATACACCTCTATTTCCTGATGAATCATATCATGAAATAGTGTTACCATTGCTCGTTGGTAGGTAGCTCCAGCATTTTTTAGACCAAAGGGCATTACTTTGTAACAAAAGGTTCCCCAGGGAGTTGTGAAGGTTGTTTTTTCCATGTCTTCGGGTGCCATCTTGATTTGATTGTACCCTGAGAATCCGTCCATAAAGGAGAATACCTTGCATTGTGCGGTATTGTCAACTAGTACATCGATGTGCGGTAAAGGGAAATCATCTTTAGGGCTTGCCCGGTTCAGATCTCTGTAGTCTACACACATTCTGACTTTCCCGTCTTTTTTGGGTACAGGCACGATGTTAGCTATCCAAGGAGGATAACTTACAACTTTTAGGAATCCGGCATTGAATTGTTTTTCAACCTCGTCTTTGATCTTTTTTGACATATCAGGCTTACTCCTTCGCAGTCTCTGTTTGACCGGAGTGCTTCCTTCTTTGATTGGCAGGCGATGAACTACAATGTCCGTGTCAAGGCCAGGCATATCTTGATAAGACCAGGCGAATATCTCGGCGTAGTCTTGCAACAATTGAATCAGTCTTTGCTTGACACTGTTTTCTAAGTCAGCCCCAATTCTGACCTCTTTCTTTTCTTCGTCACTGCCCAAGTTGATGACCTCAATCGGCTCCTCATGAGGCTGTATGGCTTTTTCTTCTTGTTCTAGAAGTCTTGCAATTTCTCTTGGCACTTCACAATCTTCCTCACTTTCGTCCTCAGTTTGGTAGATCGGATTTTCAAAGTCATGACGGGCAATAGCAGAGTCGTTATTGACTGGATCCAGCGTGTATGTGAATCTGCATGGTAGATATGTGAGTGTGTATGAAGAGAAAAACATAGCTATTTGAAAGTGAATAAAGAAAGAAAAAGGATCACAAAATTTTGAACATGCAAGCATCCCATGATTTTATTGAATGCACATAATCATGATATGACAAACCCTTTTTATAGAAGGACCGTTGTGCTAAGGCACACGGCTTTCAAGCTCATGGTTCGATTGTTCAGGAACCACTTTTATCTTTGCACAATATACACAAAGAAAACAGGAAATGGCATTTACTCCTGATCAAAGGAGATCACATCCTCTGCTTTCCAGTTGTTCAATCCACCGTTGTTAGCAGGGAGCACCCAGCTGTTCCAGTTGCAGTTGTTCTTTTCGTCTTCCGTACCATTGATTCCGCTAGTGGGAAAATGCGTAGGTAATTCCTCAGGATAAGTTGGATGATTTGTTGGATATGAGAATCCAGGTGGAGGTCCCTCTATTGGCTGAGCGAGATGCTCAATAAGGCCGTCCCATGCAGTAGGAATGATGTTTTGAATAGAGACTTGTGCATCCTGATAAGGAGTGTACTGTGACAGAAAATAACCTTCGTTGTTTGGCATCTTCCTGGCTTCTTCAAGAGCGAAGTTGTCGTCGTACTGTTCGTCCCATCCAGTCGGGACAATGTCTTTGATGGGAGTTGAAAAGCTCGGAGGAGCGGAATATTTCACCATATAGTCGTATTTGCCGCTGGGTTCTCCTAGCGTGTCCCATACTTCTTTGGGTGGATTTTGATATTGCTGAGTGACGGGACTTGTGATACTTCCGTCATTTTGATTACCCTCTTCTGTTGGAGTAAGATCTTCCAGAGCAATGTAAGAATTCTGAGGTGTGATATACTGGTAGTTGTAACCGTCATTTGGTCCTCCCACAGCATCCCACATTCCCATGGTAATGGGTGGAATTTCGTCTGGATATGGCTGAATGATGTGGTTCAAGTATGTCCCTTCATCATCAATGGCGTTTACTTCTTGGCTGGCGAAGTGTGATATTAACCCTTCAGAGCGAGGATTTTGATCATTCTTTTGATTTTCACCATTATAGCCCAGACCTAGCTTGTCGGACTTGTAGGGTATATCAGGGAGTTGTCCCCACACTGTGCGATCACCCTGTTCAATCATGGCTTTGGCATCTTTGAGAGAAGCCATAGTTGTAGCTGGAGTAGCAGGAATATGCTTGGTGGTAGAGATATCTGGAGATACAACCTCAAAAGCTTGATACGGAGTTTCGATGGATTCGCCCTCCATCTCAACATACTTGTCGTTGCTCAAGTGACTGACCATATATTCTTCTTCGCCATAGACTGTGACAACCTTTCCTTTTACTGGGTATTTTAACTTCTGATGCAGGGTAGAAGTTACAGCGTTTGCCCCATGTATCCAAGGGCGTCCTAGTAAACAGGAGTATGTTGGAAGAACGTCTATTACGGAAAAGATAACATCGAAAGTTTGAGAGCCCACTCTGATTGGGAGCTTAACTTCTCCGTACACCGTTCTTGTTGACCCATCGAAGGCTCTTACAACCACATCACTTGGTTGTAGCACAACTCCTTTGAAGTCAAGTTTTTCCAGTATTACCTTTGGTAACACGTTTAGAGAGGAACCATTGTCTATTAGCACATGAGACAGAGTGGTGCCGTTGCATTCGATAGAGATGTGCAGGGCCTTGTTGTGATTTCTTCCAGCAGGAGTTAGATCCACATCAGAGAAACCAAGACCATTGGGCACTGTAAGACTGGCGACACAATTCTCAAATTGGTCGATTGGGATTTCTTGAGGCACATGCGCAGCTTGAAGGAACTTCATTAGAGCTTTAGCATGAGCTTCTGAATATTTTAGCAGAGATAACATTGAGATTTTTGAAGCAGTATGCCCCAGTTGTTCGACAATATTGTAATCACTTTTGCAGATGATTTTCAATATTTCGTCCATCTCTTGCTTTGATGGATCCTCAGCAGTGATCTCTACCGGATTTTGAACTGGTTCGATCAGTGGCTCTTTGCCTCGAGTGTTGATATCTGGAATAGGAATTGGAACCTGGATTGGACTAGCAGCAATATTTGGAGAAATTTCTGGTGAAAAGATTCTTCCACTTCTCGTGATCTTGCTAGTGCCTGCAATGTTACTTACAGCTGAAGTAGTTAGTGTTGCGTCCTCTTTAGTCGAGGGATCCTGCTTAACTCCATGAATGTAAACATTAGTGTCATATCCCCATGGGACAGCTTTGTCTGAGGAGTATGGAAATGGAGTTGGTCTAGCAATGACTACTGATGCCACTTTGAGTGTAGCAGAAAGTTTGAATGGAGCCTTGGTAGAGATTTTGAATGGTAAGCTGGAGATCACTGAGACGTCTTCCATTCTTATCCCGTTGGCAAAGACTTTGCCCAACATGTCCATAGAAGGGAGCCTCTCAAACATAATGATACGGCGATCCATGTGTTTTTGAATTCCCATCTTTAGATTTTCACAACCATTGGGTTGGCGTGAGCAATAAAAGCAGTCGGGATCACAACCTGGAAAGTAACCAGCTTGGATGAACTTTCTTTTGACTTCGAGGAGTGGAATTGATACTTCGTTCACATCATAAATGTAAACTGTGTCTATGATAGCATTAACAGTTTTGTCATGCTTTGGCATAGGTGCTGTGATGACATTTGGAGTTTCTGGAGGATCGAACTCAATTTCTCCAGCATCTATCATGTCTTGGATTTTATTTTTCAGGGCCCAGCAGTGATCTGCGTCATGTCCTGGACAGTTTGAATGATAGGCACATGTTGCATCAGGGCGATAATTCAGAGAAGAAGTATTGACATTCTTCGGAGGACCCCTTAATGTGATCAGATCCGCTTTAAGCAAGTGCTGCAATGCCTGAGAGATTGGCATGTTGATTTTGGTGAAAGTTCTTCTTGGTGCATCTGGTCGATGCGTATATTTTGGCTGTTGATCTTTTTGAGGTGCAGATGCGGAGATCATAACTGCCCCTACAGATTGATGCTGATCACTTTTGTGACTTGTCTGAATTTGCGCTGTATTGACCTCATTTCTGATGGGCCTTTTTGTAGTACCAGAGGAGGATCCTACTTGAATTTTTCCATTTCGAATGCCACTTTCGACACGTTCTCCGGTCAGTATTAGGTCAGTGAAACCTGATGATGAACTTCCCAGCAAATGGCTATAGAATGGGCCAGTTAAAGTGCCCATGAACATGTCGACTAGTTCGCGATCAGATAAGGGTGGTTGAACCCTTCCAGCCATATCTCTCCACTTTTGTGCATACTCTTTGAAACTTTCTTTTGGTCCCATAGACATGCCTCGCAATTGAGTACGAGTGGGTGTAAGATCAGCATTGTATTGGTACTGTTTGTAAAAAGCAGCAGCTAATTCTTCCCAAGTATGAACCTTGGTATTTTCTAGCTGGTAGTACCATTCGAGTTGTGTACCTGACAGACTTTCTTGGAAAAAGTGAATCCACAATTTGTTATCTGTTGTATGAGGTTGTATCTTCCTCACATAAGATCTCAAATGTAGTTTTGGACAAGAAACTCCATCATACTTTGCAAAGGTTGGAACTTTGAATTTTGGAGGGATGACAACATCCGACACGAGTCCCAGATCATTGAAATCTAAGCCAGGTATTTTTTGTATTTCCATAGCTTTCATACGATCCTCCAACTGTTGGTATTTGTCATCATCCTGTTCGTCCCCAGAATGATCATTTTCTTCATTTGAAGAGAGAGAGGGTTTAGCAGAACCCTGGTTGCTTTGATTGTCTTCTTGTTCATCATCACCGACTATTTCAGGGATTGGTGACTTTTTGATCTTTTTGACAGGGATCTTGATCTTCCTTCTCAGGTAACTCAAGCCTGCAGATTCTTTGGGCTTCTTCTTCTTCTTGAGTATCAGGGCTTTCAGCTCTTGTTGCCCCTTTGCCAGTTCCAGAATTGCCACTTGAACTTGGGCATTCTGTACTTCGAGATTCTTGATGCTTGCCTCAGATTCCATCTCTTCTGACTGAAATAAACAGCGAAGAGATGAGAAACCCGTCATGAGAACCTGTTATGAAATGTGTATGACTGGATGCCATGTATGCAATGTGTATGCAATGTATATGAATGCAATGTATGAAATGCAATGTATGAAATGCAATGTGTATGCAATGCATGTGAATGCATGTGTGCAATGTTTTCAAGGATCATAGAGTCTAGATTTGTTAAAGAAGCAACAAACGTTAGTTAATCAATTTATTCTTTTTTCTTTGCCTCATTTGGGCTTACAAGACAGAAAATAAAATAAATGATCTTTCAGGTCTCCCGTGGGCGCTTTTTCTTTGTCCCCAGGAATGCGTTGATTCTTTGTTCTTCTTGAAGCTGTCTGGTGAGCTCGAATAGCCTTCTCTCATAGTCCTGACAGTGTTCTTTGAAGGTGTCTCTTTCCTCTTTGAGTTGAACCCAGGATTTTTGCAACTCTTCCAAGTCAGTTGGCATATCCGGGTGTAGAATAACTTGAGGTTCGTAACCTTCGACTTCTGATTCGATAGTCACAGGTAGAACAGCGGGATAGGGCATCATGAGTTTTTGAGCATGAGTACGCACCCATCTGAGGTAAAGTTCCATAGGAATAGAATTCCATTGCCCCAGAGTTTTGCTTTCTATTCTATAGACACTGTCCCAAGCCTGTATGAATCTTCGTCGGTGTCTGTGAGAATCATTCTCGTAATCAAACACAATGCCACGGATAATCATGTCATGAGGACCGTTGCTTCTTGCATATCCGAATTGGCGTAGAGCTAAAGAGGGATTGTAAGTGATACCTCCTTTAATGCCAAGGAGTGGCACATTAGGGTATTCTCCACAATGATCAATGATAGTAATGTCTCTTTGAAAGAAGTTGTTCCATCGGATATCTGAATGAGATAAAGACATGATTCTGTAAGACCATTGTGCTCTTTGTTCATTTCTCAGTACTGATCGGGGAAGATGACATGTAAACCACCTAGCCAGCAGTGGTATACAGCACATGAGAGTTCCTCGCTTCTTCGTGGTACGAGTGTGTAGAGAGTGTAGGATGTCTCCCAGCAATGTTGGTACCGGGTTGCGAATTAGGAAAAGGTTGATGATGTGTACACTTATGAACTGGTCGGAATTAGGGAACAAAACCAACCCGTAGATCAAAAGAGCCATAACTTCTTCAAAAGCTGGATAACTTTTGTTTTCTAGCAGTAGTCGAGCCTTTTCCAGTAAGAATTTGGCAAGCAAACCCTCAACTCCACTCTTTGTTTCCCAATTGGATTTGATTTCTGACTTTTGCAGATGTAAAGCAGCAGCAATGACTTCAGGTTTTGGTTTTCTTTCTAAACCAGTGAAAGGTAATTGATCTCGGATTGGTAATCCAATTAATTCAGAGAATTCTTCCAAAGTGGGTACCAACTGGTAATCAGGAAATGTGAAGCAATGATGTTCAGGGTCGAAGAACTGGAACAGGACCCGTATCATGTCTTCTTCAAACTTTGAGGTAACCAAATGGAGTAGGTGACCATGCTTTTCAGTGAATTGAGCATTCCTGGGGAATTCTGCTACCAAGACTTTGAGTTCAGATGGCACCGTTGAGATATTGATTCGGATGTAATCTCTGGTGGCGGGAGCCATTACCTGCAAAAACAAAAGTAAACTCTTTGATCCTTGAAATGTGTAGTGAAAAATGATGTGTTTATGATGCAAACATGTGGCACACAAAAACAAATCAAACAATAGCCTTAGGTTTAAAGGCTTGCATGAGGTTGATAGGTGATACCCTCCCCTCTGAAGTTGAGTTGGTTGAAAACCTGTCCTAGAATAGTATTCGGGTTCTATGATCCTTGGAGACAACATCTCAATACGGCGCTCGGACGGCCGATCAAGAATATTCCTCGAGGATAACTAGCTTCGATCAATTTCAAAGCTAGCCACTTAATAGGCCACAAGTCAAGTTCAACTAAAAGGTTCTAAGACAAATTAGTGTTAATGACACTTCGGAAGCCTAATATACTCCTTGATCGCTTTCAAGGGACATCAGTATAAACCAAAGTATCACACTAACGATGACTACCAGATCAACCGTATCGGTACATGCCGTACAGTTTCCTTGGTCTATTGTCATAAACTTAAGGTATCTCGAGATTCGGGTTAGAATCTTTCACACAAGCAAAGTACCCAAGCAAACCTGTGAAAAGTAAAGCAATCAGATCAAACAATTGAAAACATCGAAATGATCTATACTCTAAAGGTAACCCCTTTTGAAAACATTTTGAATTTGTAGTCCCCAGCAGAGTCGCCAGTTCTGTGGACCGTCCTTTCGGGCCATACCCCTCCGTGGGTGGGATACGTGAACTGACTCTTTTTTGTCGATCGGACGCTTTCGCGTCACTTTTGAAAAAGTTTACAGAGTCGCCACCGACCTTTTATTTTATCCAATGAAGGAAAGGTTTATAAAAGAAACAGAAAAAAGACCTTTGAGAGATTCTGGGTAAGGGGGTAGGTTATACAAAGGGAAGGTGTTAGCACCCTTTGTATCCATGGTTATCCATGGGCTCTTTAGTTTGCTTAGCTCATTTGCTTTACTTTTCAATTGATTCGGAATGCTTTACCTGTGTTTTTGAAATACCTTTGCAAATAGAATTTGTAATGATCCTTGTGCGGATATATACAAATGCTTGTTTATCTTTCGAAAGATGTTTTGAAAAGATCGTTAATTTTGTAATGATCCGTGTTTGGATGTATACAAAATATTGTCTTTTGGAAAATTCGTTTTAAAAAAACAACAGTGTATGAGAATTTTGTTTGTTTTGATTTTGAACAAGCAAACTAGGAGGTCTACCCTGAGTTAGGAGGTCTTTATCCTTGTTCCCTTTAAAAATCTATCCATTCGTCGGATATAAACAAAAGGTTCGATTTTGTACTCGAAACAGTAGAAATGTAACTTTGATTTTGAAAAGAGTGAAAAGGGGTTACCCTAGGAGGTGCAAATGTGATTGTGATTGAATTCAGATATTTATCTTTGAAGTTAGTGATCTGACGGTTCAGTTTTATCTTTGACATACACGCAGTTTATATGGGTGCTGGAAATTAAAATGCGGAAATGTAAAGTGCAGAAAGTAAATCTACGCTATTACATCGATTGTGCGGGAAATGTAAACTAGCCTATTTACATGAATTTGACATCCTATACATTTATCTAGGAATCTTAAATTGCAAGAAATAAAAGGCATATTTTTGTATTTTTGTGATTTATTTTAAATATAATTAATGCATTATTAATTAATTTAAAATAAAGAAAAGATGGAAATATGATTAAACCTAGCAAATAAGTTTAAAAATATGTACAAAATGTTTGTTAATTGATTTTAGAACAAAACTAATTTTTTTGGAATTTTTGAAATTGTTTTTGGATTTTTTAAGTTAATTAAAACATAATTATATAAATAATTACACAAATAATTAAGACTTAATGATAAAATTATCCTAAATATGTACAAAATTAGTTTATGATATATAAACAATATTTAACACAAAGAACAATTTTTTTATGATTTTTTGACTAATTAAAATAATTAATAAGCAAATATATAAATACATACTAATTAATTATGAAAAATATTGAAATTTTGAAGAAAAATAAAATATTTTTATTTCAGAAAATAATATATTATTTTAGAAGTTTAAAATATTTTTTGGGGAATTTTTTGAATTTTTAAACTATTTTTAATTAATTTATCAAAGAAATTAAAATAAAATAGAAAATAAAAAAGGATACTTATTCAGTGTGGAAGTTGACTGAGGGAGCATGGTGTAGCTGCGTGTGTGAGGCGTTGGATTGGAGATTGAATTGATCCAAGGGTTCAGATCTGAGGTCACATGAAGCACATGATTAAAGCAAGGCATGGGATTAGTGGGAGACCAAAGTCAGACTGGTCCCCACCCTCGCCTGCATGGACCAATGGAAACAGAGGAGAGAAGGTTGAAAAGTTGACTGACGAACCACGCTCGGACGCGTGGTCGTCTTCAACCTCCGTCCCATGCATTTTTTCTAGACAGATAGCGGGGGTTTTGAACCCCCTCTATTTTACAATAAGAAAACGTTATTTTTGGTAGCTTCCCAAACCTGCAAGAACACACGTTAGCAACACATGAAAGCAACCCAGATCCACTAAACATGATGCCCTGAATCCAAATATGTCATTAGTTTCGTGATTTGAGGCTCGTAGCTATAGGTTCGAAGATGTTAAAGTATGAACACTCATAAGCTTATGTTAATGGCATATGGCTATCCTCACGTGGGAGTTGGCATGTTAAGACCCAGATCACTTATGTAGGACCTCATAAACATGTTAGGGTGGTTAGTTCATATGGAAATTAATTGCAAATATGAAAATGAAAGTTAAGGCATATATACATGAAGAACACTTATATGCACTATACGACTCTCATAGGCCTATATTTAGAGTTCAATCTTACTCTATAATGTTTGAGAAGATGATTAGAAAGCTTGGTTTGTATTAATGTTGATTGGAGAATTGAATTTGAAATTTACAAAGTTATGGAAATTTTAGAGAATTTTGGTGACTTTCTTGACTATGCCTTGCAATATTTCGTGTCTCTCCTTGGCTCTTTTTTTTGCTCTTCTTGTTGCTGAAGTATGATAGCTCATTTATAGCCCAAAGTTGCTTGGAACTCAAGCTAAGAAGCTTTGTTGCCTTTGTTGAAAGTTTGGTTCTTTAATATTAAAAAACCTTGAATTTTTGACCAACTTTGACTCCATTCAATGCTCTTGCCTTGGACACCAATCTTCTGCAGAAAATTGAAGACTTTGGAGGTGAGTCATGCTTAGAGATCAAGCTACTAATTATCCATGCATTTTCCTTTTAATTTTAATCTTAAAGTAAGATAAAATTATGCAAAAAATGGCCAATAAAGATGTGGGCTTTGTCTTGGTCGTGGGAGGCCCATAGTAACATGGCAAAGATGTTTGGACCATAAAAACTTGGACTCATTTGGAAAAAAAACATTTTTGAGCAATGTTGATTTCATGCATTTTCCCAAAATTTAGCCAACTTCAACAAGGTGTAAATCCTTCAATTTTTGTCATATGAAGGAGATCTTGCACTTTTTGGAAACCTCAAAGAGTCCTCTAACCAATGTCTTTGGTCTCATATCAAAATGATTTTTGGTTCTCCTTGTGTGTCCATTTGAAAAAAGTGTCTTTTTGTTGACTTTGAAAATGACCTGTAATGTCTTTGGCCATATTTTTCAAATGGTGAATGCTATGACCATGGGATCAATTGCATTTGAAAGATAATTGAATTTCCTTCAAAATGAGCTTTGGTTGACATTTTTTGGATGAAGGATGAGAGAGTTATGATCAGTCAAAGTTGAGTTGACTTTTCAGGCAAAAACCCTAATTTTGAATCTTAGGGTTTTGTTGATTTTTGATCTTTCCTTGATGAATTGTGATCATCCAATGATCAAATGTTGAATCCTTTGACAAAATATGGACTTTGACAAAAAATTTCATTTTTGACTGTCAGTTGACTTTTTTGGTCAAACGGGTCGTCTGTTGACTGTTTGAGCTGCTGACGGTGCGTCTGAGTGAATTGAAGTTTGAAAATTTGTATGATGGTACTTTGAGATGTATGGATGTATATGAAATCCATTTGAGCTCTCAAAACTTGTTGCTCCTGTTAAAACAAGAAAAACCCTGATTAGGGACTGTCTGTATAGGAGGCAGTTAAGCGTACCTGATTTTTGTGCAGTGTTGAGTTTCTGCTAATCATGTGATATTCAGAAGACTTCTAACACAAAAATCTTGGAAATTTGAATTGTGAATGATTGATTTGATTGATTGTACAAATCACTGTGAATTGTACTGTCTGCAGTTTGTCTGTCAACCGACTGTTCGTGTACTGAAGCAGCAGTTAAAGTGAAAAATCAACCGTCAAAGTTAATTTTCTTTTTTTTTTTTGTTGTTATTTTTGTTTTTGTTTGGTGTGAAGCATGAAAATTTATTTACATGACTTGTTAGAAAACAGAAACATAATAAATAACTGATATTTACGGTATGCGGGCAAAATTACCGATAATAACCTGAAAATTATTTAATGCACAGAAATAGAAATATTTGACTGGCAGAAAATACACAAAATATTATCTTAGTAATTAAGCAATATTATGACAAATAGCACAACATTTAATACTGACAGTACAAATATTACATACTATATTGAACAGTACGACGAATGAACGGTACATTTAAGAAATAAGAAATACGGCAAATTTTAAGAATGACGATTAATGACCCATGCTATGAACAATAACATGTAGATGATTGGGAGCATAGCCATTGCAAGTCCACACTCCTCAGGACTATGCAGGCAGAAGAAAGTCATGATCACCGTAGCAATGGTGATGACTGTAAGAAGTAGTGTCTCTATCCATTTTGCCATTCTTGTTAGGGAAGAAAAGGAGATGGATATGAGATAGGAATTTGAAAGATGAGTTAGAATTTGATGTGAGATTTTATGGAAGAAAATGAGAGGTATTTATAGAATGGAAAGAAGGATAGAGACGTTGGGGAATAGCGTGATTCCGTACAAAAGGAAAATTTGAGTGGAAGTAAGATTTGAAAGAAAGTGGAGATAGTGTTGGAAAAAAGAGAGATTTGATTTTTGAAAAAGAGATTTGAAAAGATTTTTGAAAATAATGGAATATAGTACAAAAATTAGTGGGAAACAAAAGATAATAATAATCTACTTGTTACCAGTACAGTCTGAGTTTCCTGATTCTGCGCCTGCAAAAAGATTTAACTCTGTACCAATTGTGTCAGTACTATTTATCTGTAAATAAATAAATAGCATGTGTGAAGTAATAAACAGTATTTGGTGTTTGCGTAAGAATAAATTCAACTGCAAGCCAAATTACTGTATAAGAAAAATTCTAAAAACTAAGTATTTCATATGTCAGGATATTTGTTGAAATAAAAATCCATGATTATATGAGACCCTTAATTTTCAGATTGGAGTTTTCTTTGAAAAATATGTGGGCAAATTTTGGGGTATAACACTATGTTTCTCAGCCACCCGGCTTTGAGAATTACATGCATCCAAATCATGTTTATAAGCTGAAACGTGCTCTATACGGTCTTAAACAAGCCCCTCGGGCTTGGTACGAACGTTTGAGCAAATTTCTTCTTTGCCAAGGGTACTCTAGGGGTAAAGTTGATACTACTCTCTTTATCAAAAGAAAAGATAAAGATGTACTCTTAGTCCAAGTTTATGTAGATGATATTATATTTGGGTCGACTAATGCAAAACTTGTCAAAGAATTTTCGAAGCTTATGCAGAGTGAATTTGAGATGAGTCTCATGGAGCTGCTCAAAAGATTTGGAATGAGTGAAGCGAAGGAGATTGACACACCTATGGCAACAAATGCTAACCTAGACAAAGATGAGAAAGATATCAATCTTGTCCAAAGGAATCTCACTTAAAAGTTGTCAAAAGAATTCTGCGACATCTACGTGGAACTCCTACATATGGCCTATGGTATCCGAAGGGAAATGAGTGTTATTTGGTAGGATTCTCCGACTCAGATTTTGCTGGCTGCAAATCCGATAGAAAGAGCACCAGTGGAACATGTCATCTATTCTCAAATTCATTGATAAGTTGGCATAGCAAGAAACAAGTATCGGTTGCATTATCTACTACTGAGGCAAAATATGTAGCTGTCGGAAGCTGCTGTGCGCAGATATTATGGCTCAAGCAACAACTTCTTGACTTTGGTATTAAGCTTGATCGTATACCTATCATGTGCGACAACACAAGTGCCATAAACTTGAAGAGCAAGAAGCAACTAGCTGACATCTTCACCAAACCTCTTGCAACGGAGCAGTTCTTCAACATTCATAGGGAATTAGGGATATTAGATATCTCTAATTTTGAGCTAAATGCGTTTGTTTTCTTAATTTTATTCCTTTACTTTATATATATATTGATTATGCTCAAGCTAACAACTCTTTCAGTATGAAGGTAGTTCATCATCAAATCAAGCATCATTCCACATTGACTAGAGGAATATACTTCATTATACGAAATGATGACGAGATACCTACAATTGAGAAAGTGGTAACATGTTTGTTGTTCACTTCCAAAAATATCATTGATGCTATAATATGCTATCAATTAACATGTTTATAGTGACTTCTTATATGCTTCTCCACCTATCTCATTTACATGTATATGTTGTTCATCATTACTCATAACATATCATGTTTGGACATAAAAATAGTAGAATAAGCATACATCTAACATGTTTGGGCAAACGTTAGCGAGTATTGCATTAGTTCATTTCATTGCATTGCATCTCATTTCTGTCATGTTATTATGTCTTTTATTACTTGAACTTAAGCTTGGTTTGTACCTTTAAATATGTTTGGATATTATGCTCTATTTCTTTACTATTGTGTTATGTAAGACATTGTTTTGTTTAGATTATTTTGTTATTCTCTTCTACTATTCTCCTGGTTTCTTTCTTTTTGATGTTGACAAAGGGGGAGATGAGTTGAGAGTACGGGGGAGCTTAGTACGGGGGAGCTTAGTACGGGGGAGCTTACGCATACAAGACCGGGGGAGCTTTCGTCATTTAATCAAATGTTTGCCATCATCAAAAAGGGGGAGTTTGTAAGAACAAGCATACACTCACAAATGAGTTTTTGATTCATGGCAAACATCACAAGCAACCAAATACAAAAGCATAAATGAATGACTCAAGACAATGGAAGATTATGAAGCTCAAATCACTCAGAAAATGGTATTGCATCTGTTAGGTCGACCAAGCAAAGCCCTAGGTCGACTCAAAACTAGAGCAAACTCAGCAAAACCGACAAGGTCACTGTTAGGTCGACCTACCCACACTCCTAGGTCGACCTAAACTGAAGGGATTTACAGATGTCACTGTTAGGTCGACCTACCCACACTCCTAGGTCGACCTAAACTGAAAAAAAGTCACAAAAATGCATTTCAACTGACTTTAGGTCGACCTAAACCTTCAACAGGTCGACCTAACTGGAAACAACTGCATTTAGGTCGACCTAAACCTTCAACAGGTCAACCTAACTGACTTTAGGTCGACCTAAACCTTCAGCAGGTCAACCTAACAGATTTTAGGCCAACCTAACAGGTCAACCTAACTGGGACAACTTCAACTCTGCTTTTGTTAGGTCGACCTAAGCACTAAAGTAGGTCAACCTAATTGCTGAAAACTTCCCAAATTATGTGTTTTCTCTGCTCCAACATACCAGCAACTATATATATCATTCCATGTTAATTATTCAATAACACCAACGACTGAAAGATACACAAAGGCTTCTCATCTTCGTTCTTCGTCATCTCCAACACAATTACACATAATCATTCTTGCGTTGAGGGTTAGTGATCGAGTTCGATAACGTCCATGGAACGGAATTGAAGATTCCTAGTGGGTGAAGATTTGTGGGGTTTTTGGTGAATAAAATCTGCGGGTTTTGTCCTCCAAGATAGGTGTTTCTTGGGGGTTTTTATCAAGAGGCTTCATCGAGGATCCGGCTGAGTGTGAAGATTGAAGAACAAGGGTTCGAGGGAATTGAAGACACTGCAGAAAGGGATCAAAGTGAAGCTCTTGGATAACCTTGATCTGACTCAAGATTAAGGGGGAAGAAGATTCAAAGGATCGACATAATTGGTTTATGGTTTATCGCTTTGTTATCTTCTTTGTATATACTACTTTCAACATTAATGAAAGATTACCCAATTTCAGTTTGGAATTGGGGGCAGACGTAGTCGTAGCGAGGACGATCGACGAACTGCCT